>NW_015152791.1:0-8661 GCF_000732505.1 Cyprinodon variegatus | reverse complement strand
TAAACTTGTTGAACTTTTATTCTTGTGTCCGTCAGTGGTGTTCTGCATCATTGGGTCACTTTCAGAGTACCCATCATGACAGTTTGGGAGTTAAAAAGTTCTGCTTTAAATTGGGAAATATGTTGCATTGTCGTTTAACCACCACTAGATGGAAGTGAAAAGTTCAATATTTTAAACATGAAGCTCAAAGTTTATCTGCTGTGATAATTTGACACTTATCCTTAATTTGACCCCATTCATGCTGCAGATCACTTCATTGCTGTTTAACTCCCTGATATCCCACAATTAAAAAACTAGAAGGTTAAAACTCCAACTTCATTAAGGCCAACTGGTTCCCATGAAGATAAGTTATGTTTTTGGGGTGGGGGTTAGATTTAGAAATAAGGTCTGAACTGAGTTTAGGACAGGTTTAGGGTAAGTTATGTATCAGTTTTGGTCATTATTATTCTTCAGGCAGTTACAGGCTACAAATATTTTCCGGTCAGCAGAAAGCAGCCTTATCTTCCTCATCACTGAATGATCTCATACCTTAATCTATTGGTGCTGTAGCTCAGTTTTGCAGCACTTCCTTCACAGTGTCTGACTGCTCTTATCTGCTCATTACAGCTTAGTTATTTCTGCATGTGTTAATGAAATAATTCACACTATGATGGTTCATTAGATACAAAGAGGAACTTTAAAGTTGCAAACCTCTCTGTCTGCCTGTCCTCATAGCCCAGAAACCAAACGCAGAAAAGAAGCAACTCTAGCTAGAATCATTGCTGCTGGACTAAAAACATTTTATCCCCAAAATGTAACTGTATTTTAACTGCAAAAAGGTTTCTACTTAATGTATTAGAAATGTATTATTAAAATCACAGACAAATGCAAAGGGTGCTAAATGGAGTTGATTTAAATAGAAACAAAAAACTAGTTAAAATAGGGAAGCACCATGTTTTAGCCCGACTCTAAGGATATAATCATACACAATGATCAGAGATTCCACTGGCCTTTTTCCTGACCCTACCCTGTACTAATCCTGGATGGAGGGAAGGTACTTCTAGAGTTGCAGAAGGAAGTCCAGTCTGTGATTGGCCTTCATCTGGGCCTTCTATGTGTGAGGACCACCTCAGGTCCAGAGAAAGGCTGGTTCCTAGGAACCACAATAGATCCTCAGTCAGAACAGTGTTGTTCAGGATGGTGAGGGGAGGTTGTGAGGGGGAAGTTCTCCTGAAGTCCACCACCATCTCCACCATCTTGAACATGATAAGCTCCAGGTAGTTTTGACTTCACCAGTAGACCAGCCTATCCACCTACTGCCTGTATGCAGACTGGTTATCATCCTGGATGAGAGCAATGACAGTGGTGACATCTGCAGACCTCAGGAGTTTCATGGACTGAGATTCTGTTATTGGTGTTCGAAGGAGAAGAGGAGGGGAGAGAGAACAAACAAGTGGAAAGGTGGTGGTGTGACAGCTCTTGTGCAGCAGAAGATGCTCCCCAGGCTCACCTGCTGCTGCTGCTGGTCAGTCAGGAAGCTGATGGTCCACTGACAGGTGAGGGCCGTCAGTATCCTAACTGATGGGGTTGAAGGCTGAGCTGATCCAGAACCAGGATCCTGGTGGATGACCCTGGGTGGTCAAGGTGTTGCAGGATGAAGTGTAGGCCCAAGTTGACTGCATCATCTGCTGACCTTTTTGTTGAATAATAAACTGCAGGGGATCCAGGAGGTGGCCTGTCATGTCCTTCAGATGCTTTAACATCAATAAAAGCTTTCTACATATAATTAAGGGTGACAGGTCTGTAGATTAACCCCATTATGGAGCTTTTCTTGGGTACCAGGATGATGGTGGAGCTTTTGAAGCTTTTTTTCTTTTTCTCATGTTGGAAGACTCTGTTTACATCTACCTTTCTGATCTATTATGGATAAATAGAACTTCCTTTATTTTGATGCTTTAACATGTAATAAAATAAGGGTGGACCAAGGACCAATTTAGGACATCACAGTGCATAACCACAATAACAAAGAGGACCCACTTGAGGTTGATAGTGCATCGTTGAGCTGCTGTGCAGATAAAAAAAAGTCAGCTGAAATAGGTGTGAACATTAACTTTAGAAACGCAGGAACCAAAAGAGCAGATCTTTAACAATCATTGAGGAAAACAAAGGTTTAATCGCACAAATGCATTTCCAAACTATGATTTGCATTAACCCTTTCTAAAATCTGTCTTTGTTTTTCTTATAATCGTTTAAATCTGCATATCACAAAGACTAAAATCTTTCTGCAGTGGACAGGAAGTACAACCCACCAATGGCTGCAGTCAAAGCTGCTGCTGTGGGACGAACTTTGTTAAAAACGGAAGGCAACACACAGGCTTTATTTAGAGGTGTCTAGCATGCTGCTGTCATGTGTAATGTCTAACTTCTTCTTCATTATAGTTCAAATGCAGAAGAAGCCTTTCTAATGAGCTGTGCAGCAGGTCTGGATGTGAGGATGAAGAACGCTCTGCTCTGCATGTTGGGCTTTTTCTGTAAGGACATATCTGAATTTTTGTTTAAAGATCAAAAACAATATTTATGTGTTTTGCATTTCACCTTAGTGTGATTAAATAAATGCGTTCAATATTTAGTGTTTATTAATTTTGAATATTGTATCTCTTTACCAGTCTAACCTGAAAACTCTGTTATTAACATGTATTGTCATAATTTAGTTTTTGTTCTTCTTTGCAGTGCTCTGGTCTTTCATATCTGCATGGGGCGATGGTGAGAATCTGTTTTGTTTTTTCTGTTCTAGTAACTTACTGACATTTTTCTACACAATTTTCATTATATTTTTTGGAAATGATCAGATTAAATCAACAACTCTGTATTGTAATCTGTGCTGAAGGTAAAATTCAGAAATTCAGATCTAAACATACAGTGCTTGAGTTTTCTCGTGAGTTTTCCATTTGATTGTGTCAACAGATCAGAGTGAAAAAGTGGATGAAACCACTACAGATGGTGAAGATTCATCCCCAGGAGCAAATGGTATAGTAGGATCAGTGTTTTTAAATAATATCTGCCCTAGGGCCTTCTACTATGACATATAGTCTAAAAGTGAACCTTTATATGAGTAAAAATGTAAAGAAGAAAATGTTTCTGCCTCTTTGGATGGTTCAAAAGTTTCTCTCTTCAGCACCATCTGCTGTTAGAGATCTGAAGGCAGAAACTGGTTTTTATGATAAATGTTATTATTTTCCTTTTTTTACTGTGCAATTTATGAGATTTGTAGATGGAAAATCAAATGATTTTATCATAGTCTAAAACTGAACCTAACCTTTATGAGTGAAAATGTAAGGAGGATAATGTTTCTACCTATTTGCAACTATTCAAACGTTTTCGTTCTCTTCAGCACCATCTGCTGTCAGAGATCTGAAGGCAGAAACTGGTGTGTACTATAAATGTTATTTTCCGTTTTTACTGTGCAATTTATGAGTTTTTTGCTTAAGGTGACAGGGCTCAGAACAGAGAACCCTGTATTAAAGGTAGACAGACAGATTTCTCGAAAAGCATATATTTAAAAAAAAAAAAAACAGATTGGCAGTGGGCAGCTAGGGCGTCTATGACAGAAACCTCTGCATGAGGAAAACACAGGTTAGTGACCATGTTAAATGGCGGAGCATGATTACAAAAGTGTTAGTTACTATCTGGTCTTATAGTTCATTCCATGCCCAGAGTAAGAGGTGGATTACAACTGAAGAGCTGACAACACGATGTGGCATATCTGGCAGGAGATCAGATCCAAGCAGACGGAGGAAGGCAGGACAATCCAGAGGACAAAGCCAGAGCCGGTGTTGATTAGCTTCACAGGATTCCGGGCCAGAAGATCAGATATCTTGAAGGTGCCAAAGGGAAATCCAGGTCGGTGTCAGGAAGTAGTTCCAGAGTCGTCAACAGACAGAATCCATTAGGAGTCCTGGTTAGGCAAACAGATCGGAATAGGAACAGGTACATGGTTGGGATGGGATGTATAAAGGTAGCAGAAAACCACATGGGGGTCTTCTGGACTGATTGCAAAGATGGTAAGCTTCTACAAACTCCAGCACATCTGAGGACAGGGAAGGCCACCAGAATTGTGCCCAAATAATGTTGATGGTTTTAGACAGTCCAGGATGAAAAAAACAAGTGGGAACCATGACAGAACTCCAAGATCCCTTATCTAAAAAAAATCAGGCACAAACACACAGTGATTAAGAATATTGTCTCGGGTTTGATGACTACAGAGAACATCTCTCACTTCCTTCTCTAAATCAACCATAGTGACAGAACATCTCACTGACTAAGGTACCACATACTCCTCTGTACCACCGGAGCTCTGTTCATCTGACTCAAACGCCCTGGACCAAGCATCAAGTTCAACATCACTGGTCTATAAGACAATGAAAAGTTTAAAAGCCCAAAAAAGTGCCAACCTTGCCTGTCTGGGGTTAAGTCTCTTACCAACTTCTGGTATTCAAAGTCCAAATCACAAAATTAATCTTGGACCCCTCCAACCACTGTCTCCATTCCTCCAGAACCAGCTTTATCGTCATAGCTCCCGATCCCCCACATCATAGTTCCACTCTGTGCTTGAAAGTCCCTTGGAGAAGAAGGCACAGGAGTCATTCTTGTTATCCCTGGCTTCTTGGCTGAGGACCACCCCACTCCAGTACTGGAGGCATTCACCTCCACAATAAATTGTCTTTTTCAATCATGGGAAACCAAAACAGGTGAAAAGGAAACAAAGTTTTGAGTCTCTGAAAGGCTCGATCAGCGTGTTCATTCCAAAAGAACTTAATCTTATCTGAAATCAAGGCATGAAGGGGTGCAGCTATCTGACTTTAGTTTCTGTCAAACTTTCTGTAGAAATTAGCAAACCCCAAGAACCTCTGCAGGTGCTTTCTATCTTTGGGAACAGGCCAGTTGGTATTGGTGCTCACATATGGTACATGGCAATCTGATCAGGGGAAACCACAAAACCCAGGAATGACGTAGTTTCAACATGAAATTGATATTTCTCAGCTTTAACAAAGAGCTGATTCTGCTCGAGGTGTAATAGAACAGCTCTTACGTTCTTCTTATGGGATTCCAAATCCTGAGAGTAAATAAGAATGTAATCCAGATATACAAAAACACAATGTCCCTGAGTACCTCATTGACTAAATGTCAGAAAACAGCTGCAGCGTTAGAAAGGCTGAAAGGCATGACCTATTATTCGTAATGACCTGTTGGAATGTTGAATGCTGTCTTCCACTCATCGCCCTTGAGAATACGTACCAAATAGTGCGCATTGTGGATCAACTGGTTCAAAATGGCCATCCAAGGCTATTACCTTGTGGGAATTCAGGGATGGAAGAAGCCTTATGCCCAGTGGTCTGGCAGAGTGCCCATCCATAAATTCAGTATCAGCACCAGAGTCCATGAATGCAGACAGGTTAAGACTGCAGGAATTAGCAGAAGATCTCAGGAGACAAAAAGTTTGATGTGGTTCAGCAGGATAAATTCTGTATATTCCAGTACAGATCCATCTCCCTGAATAAGTGACAGAAGTCCTCTAGAAGCCTCCCTTCTGGGAAAAACAGGGCAGAACTAGAACTTAAATGAACTAGAATTGTTTTGCCATTCAGATGTTCCCCACAACTTCGCTTTATTGGCTAAGCCCGACATTGATCAGAGTCAGCATTAAACAGTTCAGGGGGAAACAGACAATCTTGACAATCTGATCTGACAACAGGTGCCATAGACGCTGACGCTGTCGTGTGGGAGCAGTGGTGTCCTGATTACGGAAATGTGTTAGGATTTCCTGTATGCCTGATTTGAGTTGAGATATACATTCTTCTACGTCCAAACGCTACTCTCTTCCAATGGCCAGATTATTCTGTCAATCAATCAAGCCAGTCATCAGCACTAAGATCATGACAGAGTGAAGGAATGGGAAAATAACTGTTTGTTTAACTAAAATATTCAGAAAAACTACAAAATTTTCTCAGATACTTAAAGCAAACATTTTGCATGATCAACATAGTTGAATTAGTCCATTAAAGATAAACAAGATTTGTGAACTTTTTCCACCTGTTTTTTATTAATTTTGTATTTAGTTTTTATTTTTATGCTTTGACTCTTCTTCTTAATTTCCTACAAAGTTTCCATGACTCTGCAATCCAACAGGTCCAAATATTCAGAGCAGAGACAGTAACTCAGAGATATGAGATTCAGGGAGGTGGAGGATATCAGTGCATGTATAACTGGAGAACAACCAGCAGAAACTCTCAAACTTCTAGTAAATCCAGGATCAACAGAGCTCCTCAATCCTACAGTGGAGAAAACAGCAGCAGGGCTAGAAGAGACTATGAGCTAACAGGGTGGAATGATACCTTCAAGGTGTTTTCAAATTAAAGATTAACTTTTTGCCTTGAGCAAACAATTTATATGTATTGTAGAGGGCAGTACAAATGGACTGGACAAATTCCAAACTGACCCCTAAACACAACCCCTATGCACTAATCTCTGCTTTCGGTTTTCCCGTGAAGGCTGGGTAGGGTAAGAGGACTGTTCACCCATTAAATCTGCATCAGTGCAGACTCGCTGGAATTTGGTTGTGGGAGAAACACCTTCATTTAAGTCTCAGTTCCATTGGTGTGCCGTATCTCTGCCACACTGACAGAAACCCACAAGTTATGAAAAAGAAAAATACGTTACTATTTCCAAAAGGGGAATTCTTCTTTAAATAGTTGTATTTTACCCTATCAATTTATTTTCAAGAAAGGGGCAAATGCTTGAATTCATGTCATGGCATTTTTAAGTTTCCAGATCCTATGTGTGAAAATAACGTAATTTATCTACTTTAAAAATGATATGCAACATGGAACCTCAAGAACGTATATAGAGAGAGTTTTGATAGGGGCACATGAGACTTTGTAGATTATTAATATTGCTTCCCACAAGCAATATATTTTGGATTTTTTTTTATCAATTCCTGGCATAGAGAGCATGTGCTGCTCCCATGGGAGCAAATGGGACAGTGACATGGAGAATCAGCGACAGGAACAAGAAGGTGCATTTTTAGATTGTCTGCATGTCACACACCTATGAGAGAGTTCACCTGTTCTGAGATGGCAGCCTTTATCAAAATTATTACATAATTTAACATCAGAACGTTAAATTTTCTATTAGTCTAAGCAACAATAATATGACAGTAAAAAGCTTCTTTACTGGTGTATTTGCTTCACATTCATTTTTAAATGCTATTTTCTACTTAAAGGAAGCAGAATATTTTATCTCCTAATTATGTTCAAACTAATATTTTACATGATGTCAGCCTTTTTCAGACGTCAGTTTGAATGTTTTGAATTCACTATGTAGTTAATATTTCTATTTTTTTGGATTGCTGTAATAATATTTTCTTATGCTATTAGGTCAATGTACTGATTCATTGGTTTATTTTGTTAAGTTAAACAGACTTTTTTGTTCTAAATGTTTCTGTTCTAACCAGATATTTCTTTATGTGAGCAGTTTCCATTAAACCCACTGTGACTCTGCAACACAACTGGTCTCCAATATTCAGAGGAGAGAGAGTCACTCTGAGATGTGAGATCCATGGAGGTGGAGGAACTGAGTGGACGTATGAATGGAGACCAACCAGCAGATACTCTGAAACATTCAGTGAATCCAGGACCATAACAGCAGACAGTGACTCCTACAGCTGCAGAGGAAGAACAAACTATAAGTTAACTCAATGGAGTGATTCTTTTTCATTAACTGTTTGTGAGTTACCCCTCTATTTTAGAAAATAGGTGATTGTTTGAAATGTTTCAATTAGTTTTATCTAACCATCTTCTTCTATAAAAACATTCAAATTTGAGCTGTTGCTTTTCAAAATATTTCAGCGTACTTGTTTTAAAGTTTATGCTTAAAGTTTGAATTAAATATTTTGTAACATTAAAGATCTTAATCAGCTTTGTTAGTTTTTAATATGATCACAATGTTGCTACAGGTGAGCCAGATTATGTTGGCCAGTACAGAACAGTTTAGGAAATGTTCTAACTTTACTCATTGGTTTTAGATAATATTGGATTAAAATATATTTTTCTTCATTGAACAATATTTTTCAGTGAATACTTTCAAGAACAACATGAACACATAAACACTGTAAAGTTAATATTGGCTATACTTTGAAAAATTATAATAATGTTTTAGTTGCCTACATAAATATATGTGCCAGATAAACAAATAAAAAAATTAGAATAAAAATATGTTGGTATATGTTAGTAAAAAGTTGAACCATTGTTTATGTAAAACGTGGCTTTAAATTCTCAGGGGATCAAACATCTGATTTATTCTACTGAATGCTAGATTTATGGTGATAAAACACTTCATTAAACAATATTCTGGAGATTTACCTGCTTTTGTTTTTCCTCAATAGCAGAAAAACCAAGAGCCAAACTGACAGCAGAGAAAACAATCATACCAGCAGGAGGCAGTATAACACTGACCTGCTCTGTGCCCAGCTCTGCTGGATGGAAGTTTGACTGGTTCAGACAGAAGTCATGGTATCATGCAGCTCAGTCCATCAGAATCAATGAACCTGATGGATTTCTCAGAATCTCAGAGGGAGGTCTATACAGTTGCAGAGGAGGAAGAGGAGATCCAGTTTTCTACACTGAA
>NW_015152790.1:30516-32717 GCF_000732505.1 Cyprinodon variegatus | reverse complement strand
CATACAAATCTTGGGTAAACAAGATTCTCGGTTGAACCTTATATTTTCTCTCCCAAGATCAGTTTGTGTTGTATCCTAACTGCTGGTCCATAAATAGAGTGTAAGTGCAGGAACATCTTTCAATACAGCCAAAGGTAAAACTTTATTATTACTTTAAAAACTTTAACCTTTTTTCAGTATTTCCAGGCAAAACTTTTTTGCCATTTCTCTTAACAATCTGACTTTCCTGGTGGACTGATTGTAGAGTAGATATAAACAGCCACTTCTTCCATTGTGTCTTTGACAGCCAGCTAAAGTTTATATACCAGACAGTGAATGTACTCTAAGTTTGAAAACATTTCTTTGAGCTTACCAACAAACCCATCACAGCTGCTCCATCGATTGCTCTACTTAACTTCCTACTCCTTTAACCTAATCAACCAATGCAGGCTGCTGTGATCGGTGCAAGTGGTGAATGATCAGTTGAGCAGTTATTGCCTGAAGTGAGACGTGAACTCCACAACTGCCAGTAGTTCATGTTTGGTAGTGCAGTAATGCTGTTGTGTAGCTGAAAGACTCCTGCTCCCATAAGCTAGAACTCTCTCATTTTGGAGAGGACAACCCCTATTCCCCAATCCCTGGGATCAGTGTCGGAGAATAGTTCACCTTCGTCGATGATGTAGCCAAGAACAGAAGCAGAGGTCAGTTTATCGATTGCACTACTTATCAGCTGCACCTTCAAAAATGTATCATGGACTCCAGCTGTCATATATTCTACCATCCTTCCTGGAGAGTAAATGATGAGGCGGTCTCAGGGGAATGTGAACTTTTAATCAACAGCGGGTAACACATGCCTTCTCCATTAACAGCCATGACCTTCTTATGTCTTACGTCACACATAACTAGGGTAACTCTGTCGCTACCAACTACATAACATCTTCTCCACCCTTACATAAGATGTCTAAGTAAACTCAAAAGAATATAACTAATATTTAGCATTTTATCACAGCACCCTTACCAACATGTTAAATCAAATATACCTTGCTTAACCTTAAATCTCATTAACAGTTTTAACTTTTTAAAATGTTTTAATAATTATTTAGGATTACAAATTCAGGCGTATAAGAGGTCTTCTTTCACAGCGGGGATAACTACAACCTGCAGAAACATCATTCTCTGTTTGTTGTAGTCTGGGTTTCAGAACAAGGATCTCCTCCACTTTTGCTGTGTCAGAGTTGGGAACAACTGTGTCGGGATTGGTTATGATCACTGCAGGTAATGGAGCATGTAGAAACGTATCAACAGTGCCCTCATCAGATGGTTTAGGAGTGATAGCAAGTGCAATAAGCAGTTAGTCCACATGGTGGCACCAAACACCATCAGTTGCCTGTACTGTGTATGAAACTGGTCCAGTTTGTGCAATTCCCCACTTTAATTTAGCCAAGTAGTTCTTTGCGATCACTGTGTCTCCAGGATGTAAAACTCGGTCTTTGGAAGGCATGTCTCTGTGCATTATTTGTTTTCTATGCTCAGACTGCACAATGTCCATTAGGGTAGGAGGTTTGAGTAGATCCAATGTTTTTTGCAGTTCTCTGTTGAACATCAAGTTTGCAGGTGATGCTTGCGTAGTGGAATGTGGTGTAATGTGATACTTCTGAAGAAACTCATGGAGTTTCCAATGTAAGGTACCTTGTACCCTTGATGCTTTAAGGATTTATTAAAAATTTAGCATATGCTTTGTTGAGGCTCAAAATGGTAGAATTCTCTTAAGAGAAAAAGAGACACTAAAAATTATTATCTTCAGTTGCCGAGCCGGACGGGGGGAAAAGTTTATTAACATGTCAAATTCCAAAATGCTGTCCAAAAATTCCCAATACAGCATTTATTCTCGTCCCAAGTGATTTCCCCTGGCTGCTGCACCCATCTCAGCTGTATTTATACCTATGGATTACCTTGTGTGAATGTATGTGCACTACAAAGTGCTATGCGACTGGAATGTGTGTATGTGTTTTGGCCGCAGATGTATGCACGATAGCCTGATGTGCATGCAAGGAATCGCATGGAACTCTGTATTGTGCTCTGATGGCTCATAAGCTGTTCTCTAACCTTTTGGCCCATGCATTTCCTGTGTACGTGCTCTTCTGCACATACAGTGGGGCAAAAAAGTATTTAGTCAGCCACCAATAGTGCAAGTTCTCCCACTTAAAAAGATGAGAGAGGCC
>NW_015152790.1:25046-29152 GCF_000732505.1 Cyprinodon variegatus | reverse complement strand
GGCCTCTCTCATCTTTTTAAGTGGGAGAAATGGCACTATTGGTGGTTGACTAAATACTTTTTTGCCCCACTGTAATATGAAAAAGGCTTTTTTACTGAACCAAAAATAAGCCTCAAATAACATTACTACTAAGTTCTCACCTTTAGTTAATTGAAAATGAAATATTAATGTGACATTACAGGGTGATTGGAATAATACATGAGATAAACTGACTAAGTGCACTTACATGAATGAGGTTTAAATGTGAAAAACGAAATGTTAAAGATAATGACACTGCCATGATTGTTTTAAGCGATCTGACCCAACATGCAGGGAACAACTCAGAGACCAAGGGAAAAAGTTTAACAGGTTTATTAAATGTTAATGTATCACAGAAGTTGGATCTGGTACTCAGTGAACTGGTTAACCGGAACTGGAAAGTCTGGAGGGGAGATCACAGTGATCAGTTCAGGGACCGTAGGAAAATTGACTGAGGCTTGAATGTTGTTGGAGAGGGACTCACGTTTGAGGGTCTCTTGTTAATCCTTGAATCCAGCTTGTGGGGTTAATCCAGAGAAGAGGAAACTCATTGGAGGGCGGACAGGTAGACATGCGTTGGACCCAGAGGAGTAAAGGAGCGGACTGTCACATGGATGAGGACTTGAATGGATCATGTGGAGGTTTTCCCCTGCTCAGTGTGCACTCAGCAATCCTTCCAGGGGGAGAAGGCCCAGGCTATCCAGCTTCACATGAAGGCTTCCTGCCGAAGAGCAAAGACAAAACAAGATTAGACTTGGAGAAACAAAGCTTCGGTTAGACTCTGCTAATCTCAGTTTGGCTAAAGTACCCAAGACTGGCAAACACTCTGGCGTCTAAGTATTGACAGCCCACTGCTCAAACCTCCTCCAGTAATAATCCAATGGGCCGGGCACCACCCGGTGGTGGAGAGAGGGAAACAAAAAAAAACAAACCACACAAACTGGATTCCTAACAGACACAACTTAATATGGGTGTATGTTGGAAGATATAACCCTTTACATTAAACCATTAAATAATGATTATTGAGTATCGTGATTACTAAAAACCAAAGCGAGTATTCCTGAACCGTCTTAGTGAGATCATCATTTTAGGGTTTTACTCCCCTGTGTCTTACTTCCTCATGTCAGAAGAGGAAACTATCCCATCGATTCTGGTCCCATGGCCATCCATCATTTCTTCCGTTGTCAGACGAAGCACAAATCGCATCTTGACCATGATACTCACGGTGATCTATAAACCATCAATGATTGAACCGTTCAAACCGATTGTGATATTATAAAAGATTATCTGTGAAGGATAACTAATCAAAAACACAGCAAATTTCTTAAACCTGGTCGTCAGTGTATTAGGCCAAGTAAAAGTAAAAAAAAGTCAGTCAGAAGTCACTCATCAGTCTGAGTCCAAAGTCCTCTAAACAGCTGCCCATTTATATAGTTTATCATGTAAAATAATAAGACAGTGATACAGATTATTAAACAAAATAATTGTGTGTTATAATCATCAATATTACAGTTGGAAGGAATGGAAGAATAATTAATTCTTGTGCTGTCTTCTTTTTCTTTTGGAAAATTAAAAACATAGTTCTGTCACTTCCAGGGCTCTGCCCCTGGCTTTCAATAGGCATGAATCCAAGGAGCAGGGGTTCACGCCTTCAGGAATCTTCCCAGCGGCTTTAGATGATTTGTAGTCAGATAGTACCCATTCGTGGGTCAGTTGTCATCCATTTGTAAACTATCATCTTTATCCATCCTCCATCCTTCATCCTCATAATAGGCAAGATGCAATGCACAAGCAGTAAAAACACAATTAGTGTTATTATCACGATTACCCCAATCCTTTTTTTTTAACAGTGCAATGTGCAATCTGGCAATAAGAATAATTGTCTTGATGCCAAAAAGAGCCCGACAGATTTTACTTTCACAAGTGGAGCAGTATGGCTATTGCCATATTGCTCCACTTGTTTCATGCATATAAATTGCTTTATTATAATTATGCAGGGAGTTTTACAGTTTATATGGACACTGCAATGTAAATAGAACAGAAGAGGAAAAACAGAAGAAGAAAAAGAAAACAAAAAGGAAAAGGCTATCCAAAGAAAAAATGCTCAATAGTGGTTTTGGAGAGCCGAAGAGGCGCCCCCCCCCCAGAGCACTGAGTCCAGTGCTGGGAGACCAAAGCCCCAGACGCCCAAAGGGACCCCAAGAGCGAAGGCACCAAGGAGGGGCCAACCCAGGAAATCTGACCCCCACCAAGGGAGGAGGAGAGACAGCCCCGAGGAAGTCCCCCAGCCACCGAAATGTCGGCGCCCCCAGGAGCCACGGGACAAGACCGCGGGCTCCGCCGGCAGCCAGCCACCCTGAAGTGAATCCGGCCCTGGGCCCCAGGAATCCGAGGCCCCAGGGGGGCCCGACCCGGGGGTCGGGATAAGTTAAACTAAAATGGGGGGGAGGGGAGCCGCGACACCGCCACACCAACCCATCTAGTTCCTGCTTCATGCCCGGCCCCCCGCCCTGCACCCCGACCAGACCACCCCCAGCAAAAGCTCCCCTGAGATCGGGGCCCACCCTTCTCATGCAGGCCACCCAATAAGAGCCCCCCCAAAACTACTTCAACCAGCCACTACACACCTCCTTCCAACCTTCTTTGGGGAAAGCAGAAGTGACAGCCCCGCCACCGGCAGGCCACCTAGGCCCCGCAGCGGCCCCCGCCGAGAACACAGACCAGGCATCTTGCTCTTCCTCCAGGCCCCAGATTCCGGGTGGCAGCCGGAGAACAGGGGTGGGAGGAGACCCCCCCTCCCTACGCCTGCTCGAATGTGGTGTTGTTGCATGTTGCTCTCAGGTGTAATTAAAACTGGGAGTACCAAAAGGGGGTTTCCAGCACAGTCCACCCCCCCTTCGGGTGATAGGCGGTGCCAGCACACCCCCCATTCCACAACCCAGAACCCTCAGTGTCTAAATGCGAGAGGGGATGGGGTGAGCTGACTGTGGTGAGGCCCATAAAATAAGCCCCCCCCGGGTGCCCTTGACCCCCACCCCCCAGACAATGCCCTACATAGATGTGTGTTGTGAAAATGTTGTAGATGGAAGTGTCTAAAATGCAAATAAAATTGGGGTGGGGGACGTCATCAGAAGGTGGGGCCCTCCAGTAAAGGCCCCCCCCCTAAAACCTCAATGTGTGGCAGTGTGATGGAGCAGGCAGAGGGAGGATTCCGGGGATGGGGAGCAAAGGACTGGGGGGCTTACTGCACTCCCAGGGAGCCAGCTCCCCCGCTGAGTCCAATAGGCACCCCCGTTCCCCGAGAGACCCACCGGAGAGGGGGGGCCCACCAGTCTCACCACCATAGCCCGGGGGCCAGGGACCGGCAGCAGGGCCCACCAGCCAGTCAGCCACAGGGCCAACACCACCCCCTCATCCTGTCCATCCACAAAATAAATAAATAAATAAGGAGGGGGCAGAGACAACCCAGGACCAGCTCCGGACCCACCCAGCAGCAGCACAGCTACCAGGCCAGTGACCTATGTTCGTCGCCAGGGGATCCCCCAAGAGCACTACAAGCGGCCGCCGTAGGCTGCCTCGAGGCATCTCAAGCCCCGCCCCAATGGAGGCAACAGACCCCAGGGTCAGACCCGCCACGCACCCCTGTCCGAGCACTCCCCCAAAGCCCCCAGGACCCCGAACCAGCCCCCGCGCCTCGTAGGACGCACCCCATAGCCCCCCACTACACTAAGTGATGGAGCCGATCAAGGGAGCCCAGAGAGATCGGTCTGATGGGGATGCAGATGCTGTCTCAAGATTAATATGATCCAACAACAGATCTCTGTACTGATTGATGCTGAGTTTATCTTTACTTTTCCGATTCATGAGGATAGTTTTCTTTGCGATACATAATGCAGTGAATGCCAAGCAAACCGATTTTTTTCCCATAGAGCTTCCCTCAAAGTCACCCAGCAAGCAAACTGAAGGGGAAATTACGATTTTACAACCCAGGCACAGTGATAGATCCTTACATACCTGTACCCAGAATCTCTGAACCTCTGAACTCTCTACTCCAAATTTTTGAGTTTACTTTTATATTCTACATCTTC
>NW_015152790.1:18733-22566 GCF_000732505.1 Cyprinodon variegatus | reverse complement strand
GAAGATGAAAAGTACATGCCTCTGAATAAATAGTTATGCCTAGACCCAGGTAGCATCAAACCGTGTGCTTGTGATTGTGGGAACCACAGCGAAGAAGCAGATGAATAAGAACAAGGAAGACAAATTAAGAAAGTGCAATGAAGAAGAACCCCAGCCCATGCATTCTGTACCCAGCTGTAACTAGCATTCATACTGTGCAAACGTGCTCTAGAGCTGTGCATATAATTCATTTATCACTGTGAAATGTTCTATACACTTTAATCAGGTGTCACATGCTTTAAATCCACCTGTTGTGTCTAATAAAGCCAAGGAGTGATCTTCTGATCCCTGAACAACTGACCATTTGTTGGGAGCTGGAGAAATTCCACCTTTCTCCAGCAGAGTCCGCCGTGGATCCTCTGAGGGAGCCTCCTGCACAGCTGCAGCTCATCAAGATCATCAGAGGATCCACTATATAAGCTGTCTTCAGACCTTACCTCAACGCCGCAGTGTTGTTCCAGTTGGTCAGCGCTTAAGCCTAGATCCTCAGTGTTACTCCATGACTTTTGAATCCAGCTTGGATTCTAACCATTGTCTCTGTCTCCTAGGAAGCCTGTGCCTCCTCTGTGAAAGCTCAGGAAGAGCTAACTTGCCGAGCCGACCCTCAGAGCCAAACCTGAAACGGACTCTGCTGATAAACTCTTCTTCAGATCCAACAGAGACTCTCCCAAAGTTAACCTCAAGAACCCTCAAGGTACAATCAGTGAACTTCAGGAAATCAAACCTCTGTTGGCAACGCTAACTGAACTGTCTCTCACGCAGACTCCGGTGAACCAGTATCCAGGCCCCGAACCTGAACCAGTACAATCTGTGTGCTTGTGGATTAATAAACTTGTTAAACTTTCATTCCTGTGTCCGTCAGTGGTGTTCTGCATTCTTGGGTCGCTTTAAGTGAACCCATCATGACACCATTAATATAAAGTTTGTCAACTGCTACTGTCGCTCTGATGCCTTCACTAATAGATTTCTTCCTGATTGGGAATAAAATTTGCCTACGATCTAATATTTCTTTTTTGAAACTGGTCATTAATACTCAAATCTGTTCCTCTCAGCTCTCTGCCCTGACTCCTGACCTGCTCTTTCTGTTTGTAATTCTCAAACTTAGCTACAATTGGTCTAGGACGGGTTTTATCAGGCTTTTTACCACCATGCCAGTGAACACGATGGAAGGTGATGTTTTTTAACTGGTCTGCTGGGATTTTTAGCTTCTGCTGGAGGAACTCACGGATTGTCACCTAGGGATCTTCCTCCTGCTGCTCTGCAATTCCTGTGAAGACAAGATTGTCTCTCATGCTCCGCGACTGAATTTTGTTGAAGGTGTGTTCGTGGATGTGGGATTCCTTGGCTTCCCCATTATGATGTTGTCAAAACACTCGTCCAGGTAGCTCTCCAGGCTCGTCAAGGTTTCGTCTTCCAGTTTGTTCCCTGAGTGGATTTGTTTTTTGAATTATCTGTATGTCACCATTTTACTTACGCGCACAGCTCTCGCGAGATCTCAGCTGCTCATTCCGTCGGGCGCAGGCCAAATGTATTGTTACTAGTACAAATTATGTCACTTTCCCCCATTCATGTGTATTGGACCGTTACTTTAAGATATCCGAAATTACATAATTGCCCTTCTTCCTATCTAAATTAGAAATGACTGCTTTTATGTAACCGATTATTGATGCAAGTCATTATTCCCGCTTCATAACACTGTCTGAATTTTTTCCCCCTCTGGAGTAAAATAGAGGCAAAAATGAACATAACTTCTGTTTTTAACAGACTTTCTGTTGAAGTTTCTCCTGCATGACGCTCTGTCGCCACAAATCCCCTGGCTGAGGATGGGCTCATTTCATTTTCTTTTAATTCTGTCAAGTAGACTATCACCAGTGCCATTACTGCTTTCAAATCCCCAGAGTGTAAGCTAAATTTATAAAACCGAATGTCTTGAATTTAGGTTTGAAAGCCTTAAAGATATGCTACTTTTAGTCATTGTTTCTTGATGTCCGAAATGAAAATTATGACCAGTAACAATCAGATTACAGAAATTCATTTTTGTCATAATGGGCTTTAAAGATCTGACCCACATGCAGAGAACCACTCAGGGACCAAGGGTAAAAGTTTAACAGGTTTAGTGTAGGTTAGCAAACACTGATGGAGATTGAAACTCAGTGGGGAAACAATGCTGGAACTCAGCGGACTGTTGAACCGGAACCGAAAACTCCGAAGGGGAGATCACAGTGATCAGTTCAGGGACAGTGGAAAAAATAGACTGAGGCTTGAATATTGCTGGACAGGCGCTCACTTTTGGGGGGCTCTTGGTTTATCCTTTGATCCGGTTTGTGGGGGTTTAATACAGAGAAGATGAAACAATAATAATAATGAAATAAAAAAATGATAATGATGAATGAATAATGAAACAAAAATTTATTTTCCCAAGTGACAGCAATACGCTTCTATAGTAAAGTGCCTTGAGATGACATGTGTTGTGAATTTACGCAATAGATATAAACGGAATTTATCTGAAGGACTCTGCTCTGTTAGTACTCATTACAGACGTCTGAGGTCAGGAGTGTTTCATTGAGATTTAAAGACAGCAAAAGAGGAGGCCTATCGAATACTGTTAGGAATCCAGTTTGTGTGGGTTGTGGTTTAGTGTTGTTCTCTCCCTCCACCACCAGGTGGTGCCCTTTCCTCGTTGGTCCTAACACACCTGTGGCTGGTTGGCTCATTACTGAGAACTATTTGAGCAGTGGACTGTCACTACCTCGACACCAGAGTGTTTGCCAGTTTTGCCAAGCTGAGTTTAGCTGAGTCTGAGTCTTTGTTTTCACTGAGCCTAACCTTGTTTTTTTGTCTTTACCTTTTCGGCAGGAAGTCACCCTGCAAGCTGGATGTTTGGCCTTCTTCCCCTGGAAGGATTGTTTGAGTCTCACACTGAGCAGGGGATTAACCTCCACAAGTTCCGTTCAAGTCCTCCAAGTGACAGTCTGCTCAAAAGCTCCTCAGGATCCAACCAAATCTAAGCCCTCCAACGAGAATCACCTCTGGATAAACCCACACTTACTGGATTTTGGGAAGAAAGTCTTCTCCAAAAACACGAGTCCCATTTTCTCTATCTCCCAGCCATCCGTTCCCACGGATCCTGAACTAACCGCTGATACTTCCCTTTTCCAGTTCTGGTTCACCAGCACACTGAGTTTCCTGAATCGAACCCCCGCTGACCTTAAACCTGTTAAAACATTTACCCTGGTTCTCTGAGTGGTTTACTGCATGTGGGTCAGATCTCTTAAGAAAATCATGACAAATACTTAAGGACAACCTTTTCCACCATGTAGGAGCTGCTACAGCAAACACTATGTCCCCTCTGGTTCTAAGGACGGTCAGCAGCAGCCGATCAGCAGACCTCAGTGATGGAGGAGGCAGGAAGGCTGAAGCAGCTCAGATAGATATGGTGGAACAAGGTTGTTCAGACACTGAAAATGGATTCTATAATAAACAGGGAGCCAGTGAAGGGAGCCCAGGATGGAGGAAATATGCTCATTTCTGCAGGTCTGAGTTATAAAGTCAGCAGCAGAGTTCTGCATAAGCTGCTTTCTCACCCTCAGAGTTCCTAGGAACCACCATGGAGGAACCAGGATCCACAGAGACACTTTCTTCCTGAGCCTGTCTGAGTGATCATCACCAACCAGTCAGAGGGCCGAGATGATCCACTGTGTACGTGGGACTGGATCTAGTTATTCTGGCAGTGCAGTGAAAATATAGTTTGGGTATTTTACTGGTAAAGTGAGGACTTCATTTCCCAGACTGCC
>NW_015152790.1:13990-16319 GCF_000732505.1 Cyprinodon variegatus | reverse complement strand
TTTATTGTTAACACAAGCACATGAATATTGCAACGGGAACTGGTTCAGGCCTGGGGGCAGGTTCACTGGAATCTGCAGAGATGATAGTTCAGTTAGCGCAGGGACAGATGAGTTATGAGGCTTTGACTTAGCTGAAGAATACCTTGAAGGAGTCCGGGTTCCTCTTTGAGAGAGGTAACTGTTGGATCCAGAGACTGTTTGTTCAGCAGAGTCCAATAACTGCTTCAGCATCTTACTTCTGACTATGAGGGCAGACCTTGGTTTGGGTTTCCAGCTCTTAACCAAGAGCTGCAGGGGAATCCAGAGAAGAGTCTTCAGGTTTGGCTCACGAGGGCAGGCTCGGCAGGTTAAGCTCATCCAGAGCTTCACGAAGAGACAGGATTCCTGTGAGGCAAAAACAGGGAAGAGTTAGAATCTTATCTCAACTGGAGATAGCAAGATTCTCAGGTTTACTAGGCTCAGGTGCTAACCAAACTAGATCAACACTGCGGTGTTGAGGCAAGGTCTGAAGGCAGGTTATATAGTGGTGGATCCTCTGATGATGAGATGGGCCACAGGTGTGTTGGGAGCTCAGCTCAGGAGGATCCACGGCGAACTGGTCAAGGCCAGAGTTTCCTCCAACACTTGAACTAGATGTGGACCAGATGTTTTTTGTGTATGCCAAAAACTCTTAGCTTATGATCTGATTGCGAGTCAGCCATTAGGAACCTTGTTTTTGCCACGATTTGTACTTGACCTCCAGCATGTAGACACCCTGTCCACAGGCTGCATTCTCTGTGTTGCCAAGTGAGCATAAGGCAACCAATAAGGCTACATATGGCAGTACTATTGCTTCTATAGTGTTACATCATTTAGTTGCATACTGAAACGCACTGTGAGCTATCTGGTTCAGCTGCAGACAGATCCAACCGGTTTCACAGCATGTAACACCGCCCAGAAGCACAGCCTACACGCTCGCACACATTTAAGGCGATGTGCTGTTCATCTCCAATGCACCTGATGCTGGTCTGCCTACATTGAGCGTCTCACCTGTTGCAGCCTGTGGAGACACAGTGGATCTCTAAAGGAACATTGTGAAAGTGGGAAGTTCAGTGGGTGGTGTGGACAGAAGAAGGAACCCCTGCATCTAACGCAGACAACATCATATTCAGGTAAATTGAGTTGATTAACTTTAGTTTCGACAGAAACAGAAAAGAGATTTTATATTTAATCTCACTTTTAAGGTAGACATAAAAAACTCTTTAACATAAAATATTAAATTAAACAATTAGTATTATTCTCAAAGATGAGAAAAATAATGGAAGATTTATGTAAGAAGTATACACACAGAAACCTGCCGAACAACGCTTAAATAAAAACTTGGGCTCTACAACTGTAGTGCCCAAAAGCTATGGGGCGCCGTTTGTAACGTTAAGCAGTAAAAAATAAGGAGCAAAATTTCTGGTTATTTAGCCTGTTTTAAGAGAAAATAAGTTTTTTTTTTCCCCAAGTCATTTTTTCACTAGGTCATACATTCGTTTATAAAAATCTTACTTTGTTAAATATTTAGCTCCAAATAAAATATTTATTTGACAAAGTAAATATTTAATTTGCAAACAAAATATTTAGCTTATTTTCAGGGTCATCGCTGCACCTGAGGGGGCCAGTGATGAGCCTGGAGGCACAGTGTCTGCATAAAAAGATTTCTTTGATTGCAGTATTAATCTAGCTGATGTTTACCACCCAACGAAAGCAGCAGCAGATCAGAATACTCATAACTTATCCAACGTATGCCAGCGTTTTTGCACCTCAGGCATACACTGGACTAAATTGTCAAGATGTGACAGGAGCTCTACTGTACCTTTGGAATGGGGGTCGTTTGGCTTCTTTTGACAGCTTGCATTTCCCAAACAAGAGAACATGGCGATCTACATGCCTACAGGAATCCTAGACCGGAAAAACAGTTTACAGCCATTTAAAAAGCTGCATAAAATGACCCATTGTAAATCAAAAGGATATTTAGTCCTTATTTATAGAGGAGAATATAAATAGTCCTATATTTCTTTTTAAGTTTCCAAACTCACCCAGAGCCATAGATTTATTGAAACCGTCTATCGCACCTGCTCTTAGTAATGATTTTATGGGATTCAATTCAATTCAGTTTATTTCTATAGCTCTAATTCACATCATGTCATTTAAAGGCAATTTCCAGTTCAACCAGATCATCCAGTCAGATTTATTCAAAGTTTTCTATCTAAGGAAAACCAGCTGATTGCATCGTCTCATTGACTCTTCAGCAATCCCTCACACTAAGCATGCTTGTAGCGACAGTGGAGAGGAAAAACTCCCT
>NW_015152790.1:9506-12483 GCF_000732505.1 Cyprinodon variegatus | reverse complement strand
AGATTTAAACCAGTCTGGAGCTGTTCCTTTAATTCCTTCAAATTTGTTAGCAAATCATTACATTTTTTATTAAATGTTTTGCTTGATCAGAAATCAACAACCTTTAGTTAACTGATTCTTAGTCTTCTTTGAGTGAGCTAGCAGATAGCAGAAATGCAGATTCCATTAAATTACTTTTTATCATAATTTGGTAATCAAAATATATGTGTAGTTTTCGTCCTCAAACACAGTGAGGGTCACACCTCTGTGGGAGGTTTATTGTAGAGTGAGTTGGGTGAAGGTTTGCAGAAGCTTTGAGAGGGCAGAAGCACTGTGGGACAGAACTGCACCCTATACTCCACTGAACCTGTTAAATGAAACATTGACATTGGTCCTTACGGCAGTCTGACTTCTGTCAGTGAGCCCCAGGGCAGGTGTGGTTCACTGGCTCAGTGTAGCCACAGCTGTGCCCACCACTATCAGTGTGAATGGATGAATGATGAATGTAGAGTAAAGTGCTTTGGTCAAGTCTGTAAAGTCTGAAAATTATTATCATGGTTTATGGCCCAAAATTGTGGAAGTAGTTAAAGTGTTATTTTAGCTTTAGAAATATTAAAGAGCTGCTACTAGGTATAAAGAAATCAACTTGCTATAGTTGCTGAGGTTATGCATCATAAAAAGTATACCAAAAAGACAGCGAAAATCCCTCCAGTTTCACAGAATTCAACAACAGAAGCCGTAAGGGGAAGTCATATTTAAATGTGAAATCTTTCTGGTGTGGAGTAAAAATGAGCACTGAGAGTTGATATGCAAGGGAGAAAAGGTTTTATTTTACTCTGCAGAGGAGAACCACACGAGACAGCTGCGTACAGCTCCCAGTGTAGCTCTGACTAGGTTGCTGCCCACCCTTGTATTATAAAGAGACTCCTTACACACGAACATTGAGTCTTCCCAAGAGAAACACTTTAGTTCATTAAAGGACATAAATTTGTTCAGATAAACATTGTTTATCTATGTTTTCCCCCTTATCTAACCTAGGGAGGAAATTTCTTTTCAACCCTCCTTCCTTTCCCTACATCTCAGCATAAAGAATGGAACAAAGCCTCTAAACAATCACCCCTATTCAAGAGGAGAAAAAAGGCACACTTTAATATTCAACCTTACTAAAAGCCAAGGAAAAAATATGGTTCCACAATTCCTTCCTTTTGTTCCTTAACGGAACAATTACAAACAAAAATAAAACAGAGTAAAAACTATAAATAATATAAAATACATAAAATAATAGCAAAAACAAAAACAACAAGAATGATCAGGACGAACATCAGTACTTCAGTTTCCATCACTATTCAGCAGTTTAAGACAGAACCTCCATTGAGACGAATCACTGGAATTAAGCTGTTGTTTCAGAAATAGACATCTAGGTGATCATAAGCAAAATAAAAGAAAATACTTCTTTTTTAAGAATAAGAGTGAGAAAACAAAAATTGAAACTGTCATAGTAGCACAACACAAAAGTGTCTGTAACAGGTACATCCTCCAACAGGACAAATAAACATTAAAATGTCAAAGTCAAAGTTCAACCGTCAATTCAACCTAGAATGATTGTTTATATCAAAAGGTAAGTCTTCAACCCAGTCAACACAAGAAAGCAGTCTGAAAGCTCAGAGATTTAGTGAAAGCAGTCGACAGCTGTAAACACCACTAAGGATGGCCTGAGGATAAGATAACAAACTTCCACTGTTAATATCTACTGTTTACTATATGTTTACCTGAATTTAGAATAGTTCAAATTACTCACAAAGGACAAAATAGTCAGAGATTTTAATTAAGTAGGAGTAGATTACTTAAGTAAAAAGTATGACACAATAAACCTAATCCTTAAAGTACATCTTTTGTCTTTAAATTGTTGCTCAATTAAATGTACCTGAGTAAATGTAACCAATCACTACCCCCCTCTGGTTGTTACCATGCTGTATTAATGAAATGGCAAAAAATCTAATCATTCAATTTAAAGTTTGCAGGAGTTTGAATATGAAAAATGAATACTTTACAAGGCTCATGAAAAGAAGCAGTTATCCTCTCTCGCTTTATGAGAGGTTCGTCTTGATCTGATGAATAAAGTTATCAGCTTATTGATTACTTGTACATGTAAGATAAATAAATTCTCTAATGCCTCACACACAATCTGCTTTAAAAGAAAAAATGAAAGATATTCTTTTAAAATTTGACATGCCATAGTACAAAAGTATCTAATTAGCCATTGAAGAGGTCCCAAGGCACAAGTTGTTAACTGCACTGACCAGAAGTAGTCAGTTGGTTGTAACCCACAGTATGTCAGAGTTTAAAAGCATCCAAGTCTATGACTACAAATTATAGCATTTGAGTAAAAAAATCGAAGGTTTTAACAGACTCCTATTACAGAGGCCATATTGGGTATATGAAGAACATGATTTAGATGGGTTCACCTTTTAAATAAATTTAGAAAAGAATCAGTGTTTTTTATTCTAACACATTTGAGTTCACAAGTTAAATATCAGACATTGAAATTTTTTTTTTCTCTTCTTCTTTTGGAGCTTTTAATGTTACATCCCCGATCCAGACTGATCTTCTATTTCTAGCTCATTGTCTTTGTACTGATGCTTCTACCAAACAAGTCGTCAGTCTTGAGCTGTGTTGTAGACACCACATTCAACACTTCATCCACAGCTAATGAAAAGCCACGATGAAGTGGAACTGGAAGTAATTGAAAATTACCTTGACAGCAGCACCTTGATATTCAGTGAACATTTGTAACTGAGCAACTTCCTTATCCATCATATCATTTCTCAGTGTTCCTCCATGTTCCAAGCAGAATGTAAGCACAGAGGCACCTGGATAGCTGCTGTTATTACAGAGCAGCCAGCTGCACAACCATCCATCCATCCATCCATCCATCCATCCATGGATGGATGGATGGATGGATGGATGATGGATGGATGGATGATGGATGGATGGATGA
>NW_015152790.1:6833-9164 GCF_000732505.1 Cyprinodon variegatus | reverse complement strand
TCATCCATCCATCCATCATCCATCCATCCATCATCCATCCATCCATCCATCCATCCATGATGGATGGATGGATGGATGGATGGATGTTGCAGTATCTATAACAACCCAAACACACAGGATTTCAGAATTGGACATCCCCAGTTATTAATTTCATATACGCACCAGATCTGAACGCCCTGTTAAAAAACTTCCCACCCATGAGTAGAGGTAATGCAGCCTGTTGTGAGTGAAGGCAGAAGCTAACTCAAGCACCATGTGCATTCGGCTAGAGATTGAACTTCGAAATTAAGTCCAGTTGTTTTGTTTTCTGGAAAGCTAGAGATTAAAGTTATTGTCTGAAAGTTAATTTAGCTTATTTCTTAATAATTGTCATTTTTTATTCTTTTTTAAACTTTTAAGTCAAGAGTAGGCTACTTATTATCTTTAAGGCAATCAGTTGCCACAAATATTTTAAGTTTGGAGTGAAATGATTTTGAGTTCTAACAAGTATATATTTTTGAGTCATGTTTAATGAGAAGATTGAAAGAAATAAAAACTAATAAATGTTAAGTTCATTAAACATAAAATCCCGTGTCTTCATACTTGAAATGATTAAGTTTGCTTGAGTTATTTTAATGAGAAAGATGAATGAACACTCTTTGTAGCAGAAACTGAAGAATTGTGACTTGATTTAATTGGTACATTTGATTTATTATAATTTAAATGTACATTTAAAATAAACTCCAAACATATAAGCTCTGTCATACTTAAATGTTTGAGTTTTAGAACTCAAAAGAATTGTGGCAAGATTGCCTTACTTTTTTTGAGTACTGCTAACTTATTCGGGTTTACAGTGTGGAAGCCAATATAGTTCGCAAGATGTTTTCACACCTAGTCAAGAGTCTTTGTGTGTTATATTATTTTCATCTATTTTTTTGTAACATCAGAATTTACACATCACTTAATATTTTGTTAAGTTTGACACAATTTAGCAAAATGATTCAAAGGCCAGAATAACATATTTCCATTATACAATTGATATAAAGATGAGTACCATTGCATTAATTTGTAATGTTGCCACAGTTGCTTAATAATCTCTCTTTGTGTTCCTATTTTATAGAAAAATGGTGGAAAGGTGTGGGAGATGGAGGACCTCTCAGTTCCTGTTAATCTTCTGTTTACTGTATACCACAACAGGGCTTGGTATGAAAATAATAACCTTTTTCCTAAATCATGTAGTCTTTTAAAGGAAAACCAATGGTTCTGCTAAGCTTCATTAAGATCTTCATCCAGTGCAATGAATTTGATATCTGAGTCTGAAGTTATGTTTTATCTAGCCTTTTAGGTAAATCTCCTTGTGAAATTAAGGGTATCCTAGGCAGTGGTGCCCCCAGATGTGTTTAATGGGGGGGCAGATAGGATCACTAAAAATCTCATAATAATGGTTATTATAATTTCAGGGTTCGAATCTACTAATGTGGTAAACCTGCCCGTAGAATTCAGGAAGCCTTCAGTAAATAGCTACTCATATCTTGGTTTATTGTGGGATTTTTGTTGTTACATCGCTGGCTGTGCAGAATGGAATCAAAAATGCTAAACTGATGCTACTACAATTTACACTGGTGAGTGGGGTGGCCAGGACATTGCACAGGGTGACTGTGGCCACCCCTTGCCACCCTATGGTTGCGCTACAGATCATAGGGTGTACAAATGTACTCTTTTGCTCTGACATGTCCACTATAGTTAAATTCTGTCTGAGGTGTCTAGAGGGGGATTATATATTCATGAATTGTCAAGTTTTTACTGTTATTTATGGGACCATAATTGTATGCTTAAATCAACTGGCGTTGTGCACAGAATGCTATCACACCCCCAGACACACAGGGAGCAGAGCAAACAGCATTGGACAGAGAATGCTGGGGAAAAAAGTGAAGCTTCACAGATGAACTGCAAAAAAAAAAAATGTGCATGCTGGTCGCCTCCCCAGTGTGTGTGGGGAGTGGCTGCAGGCTTTTGCTACAACTATGTTGTTGTGCACCTAATTTGCATAATTCAATCAATTTTACTGTTTTCAGACAGCTATTAGAGATCTTATCTGACCACATATGCTGATGATACCCAGCTATATCTGTCTATAATCCAGATGAAGCTAACCCATTACATAGATTACAGGCATGTCTGAAGACATAAAAACCTGGATGACTCTTAACTTTCTTTTTCTGAATGCAGACAAAACAGAAGTTATAGTCTTTGGACCAAAGTCAGTCACTTCATTTTGATGGGATTAAACTGATTTCGGATAATAAATATATAAATAAAAAAAAATCTTGGTGCTATTTTTGATGTCCTTTA
>NW_015152790.1:0-6249 GCF_000732505.1 Cyprinodon variegatus | reverse complement strand
ACAACAGAAGGTGAACAAAGGAGGAAAAGTTCCAATATGTACATGCAGTTCATCCAGAAATACACAGTGGATGGTAAAAAAATAAAGGAGAAAATATTTAAGGTAACTTATATATAGTTTCTTATGTCCAGTAAAGTGGTGGCAGGTAAAATGCAGTTTCTGATTTGTTATATAGATAAATAGTATAAGTAATTGCAGTGTTATTACATCAGGTTATAGTACAGTAGCATTATACTGTTTGCAGCAGGGAATAATGACCTGTGTTGCACACCTTTTTACACACAATGTGTATAAGTTACTCTGACTGTCACTAAAGGAGCTGCTCAGCTCCTCTACAGTCTGGTGCAAGGCGTAGAAGGTGTTGTCCATGATGGATGTAATTGGACAACATTCCCCTCTCAGCCACTTCCTCCATAGAGTCCAGAGCACACACAGGATATATGTCTAATGGTAGTTAGATCTTGAGGCATTGGCCCCTCTAGGGTTGGGTCCCGGATGTTCTCACCTTCTCCCTGGTGGGTTCTGCTGTCTCGATTTCAGCTTTCCACGTGTCTCTTTAATCTATGGCTGGGTTCTGCAGGGTGAGTCTGAGTCCTCCAATACCTGCTATCAATGGCGCCACCAGGGGGTGGCCATAGCCATCCCATTGGCCAGTGTAAATTGTAATGATCTCAGAAAGTTGGACCCAGAATTCAAGGCGAAACAGGCAGTGGGAAAGTTCAAAGCGTTTATTAACAAACAGGTGCGCGGGGCTGCTCGTCTGCTGCGGGGCGGATCTCTGCAGGGATGGGAGAATACAGGTCAGTGACTGGATGTAGAACTGAATACGACCCGTTTGCGGAGAACTCAACAGAATCCAGGAGGGAGGTTTGACCGCAGTTGCGGCGAGCGATGCCCCCAGAGTTCCTAGAGAGTGAGTGGAGCGGGCGCCAGCCGACGCTGAGCAGCAACAGAGTCCAGAAGGGAAATCCAAGGCCAAAGTCAGAAGACAGTTCCAGGTTCAGAAGCTGGTAGAATCCAGGACCAGATGCGACAAACAGAGCAGACAGGGGCAAGGCAAAACTCGAGATCCACGGGGCAGAAAACTGGTCATAATCAGGGAAACAGACAGACTACAGATTGCTAGGAAACATCACAAAAACACTTGAATAACCTGGCGCTGATGGGAGGCAAACACACAACCTAAATAGAAGAGGAACCAGGTGGAAATGATCGTCGATAATCAGCCGCAGAACCAATTAGACAGGAAAGCAAGGAGCAAAGGAATAAACCAAACCATCAGCGCCAAGATCATGACAGTAAATGGTAGTTTAGCATTTCATTCCGTTATGCACAGCCATCGACGTAACATTGAAAATACCAAGATAGTGACAATATGAGTAGGTGTTTACTGAAGTCTTTATGATTTCTACAAGCAGGTTTACCACAATGGAGATTCAAACACTGAAATTACGGCTGTTAATTTCAGTGGCCACCCAAAGATTTTTAGTGGCCACATCTGCCCCAATGTACCACAGGTATTTGATTCCAGGTTATTATACGCACAAGCCATTAACTAAATACTAAGCTGCCTCTATACACCAACCTGATTAACACTGTGGAATCACCATAGGTTTTGTTTTCCACACATGTACATGTACTGTCTTGGTATGAAAGGGATAAGTGCTGCTTTTAAAGGTAGTTGTTGTCAGACAGACTTGTAGGAGTTACTGTATAGTTCTGTGTTTTCATTTTGTTATTTAATTTTTTTCTTTTCTCTCCTCCATCTTTCATCTCTCTATCTCTTTCTCTTTCTCCTTAATTGTTATTCTCTTTCTAATTAACTTTCCATCTCTATGTCCATGTTATATGGTTAAAATTCAGATTTTCTTAGAACTTTAAAAGAACATTCTGGATGAACTGTGATTTTTATCTTTGCAGAGGTGAAAAAAGATGAATGGGAGGAGCTACGCCCTGATCTTTCTGCTCTGCATCGCCTCAAAGGACTTTCTGAAGGCATTGTCCAAGACCAACTCTACAAATCTTCCGATACAAGGTTTAGAATCCACTCAACTGCTTTGTGTCCAATTTTAACTCTGTTTATGTTTTACGGGAGACCTTTAAAAATGACTGGTGAAGATGTGTAAAAGGTGCTGGTATAGATTCAGCAAAAACTGACTCATATGAAAATTCATTGAATGTTTACAATTTCAAAACAAGGGGTCCTACATTCTGCCAATAGTGTGGTACCTAGTCAAGTCAAGGATTAAAGATTTAAACTAGAACAGTTTAAAGATGCTTAAACTAATTTCAAAATCTGAAGTCAGCTTAAGCTTTATTGGTATTTCCACTGAAAAGTTTAAGTTCTGACAGTTGAGAAAGTGTGTACATCTTTCAGAATCCAGGATTTTATCTTTGAAAGAGGAACATCATGAGTTTGAAAGCATAAGTTGTTGTTTATCAATAGGGGCTCATGCTATGTCATTTGTTTTGTTCTTGTTCATTTGACTGAATGGGGAAGTTGGGGGGGCTGGGGGGGTCTTACAGCTGTTTATGAGCCAAAATGGCATCCTCTTCTCTGATCATCATGTCAAGATAAAACATGGACACTGGTTCCAATGTACAAAACCACGATCATGCCACATGGCAAAACAAACCAATTAATGATTATTAGTTAAATGATTATGCTTATGCACCTCTTAGTCTTTTACATAAAAGGTTTGACTCCTGAATTGGCTAAGATACACTAACCTTCACCAATTTAGTAGTTTAGACTATGGCTAAAAGCAAAGTTAGTCTCAGTTCATTTGGATGCTACCAAAAGAGGGGGTTCTGACCTAAGTGATAAATTCCTCACTGCATAAAATAACCACTAAATGCCAAGGGTGAAAATACAATTGTACCTTTAGTAGCTAATAATCAACCAATATTATTGTATATAATATCTACGCAGACACTGAACAATGCTGGGAATGAGCACAAATAAACAACTAAAAAGGGAAGAGGGTTTTAGGTTTTAAGGCTTAATGCATTTAAAATATCCTTTAAAAAAGCAGTAAATGAATGTGAATAACCCTTGACTTAAATGCAGTGAGGAAAATACGTATTTGAACACTCTGCTATTTTACTCTCACACCGCAAAATCATAATCTGAATAAGAAAAAAATTCAGAAATGGCTAGAGTACCCAAAACTGGCTAACATTCTGGCGTCGAGGTAGTGGCAGTCAGCAGCTTAAGAGCGTTCCGTTAACGAGGTAACTCACAGCAGGTGTGTAGGGAGGTGGACCAGAACCAGGTGCCTCCTGGTGGAGGAAGGTAGACAAACATGGAAAAAACACATACACAGACAGGAACCCTGACAAAATTAAAGTATTTGAACACCTGAGAAAATCAATGTTTGATATATTTGGTACAATAGCATTTGTTTTGCAATTCCAGAAGTCAAACTTTTCCTCTAGTCTTCATCCGGTTTGGACACACTGCAGGAGGGATTTTGGCCCACTCCTTAACACAGATCTCTAGATCAGTCAGGTTTCTGGGCTGTCGCTCCCTCCAAAGATTCTCTTTTGGGTTTAGGCCTGAAGACTGGCTAGGCCACGCCAGAACCTTGATCTGCTTCTTCCAGAGCCGCTCCTTGGTCATCCTGGCTGTCTACTTTGGGTCATTGTGATGCTAGAAGACCCAGGCTGTGGGTTTGGTTACACTCAGTCCGATTTGTTTCGGTTGGAAGGGGAAGAAGTTGCTTTCGATTTGGCTAAATGGATTAAGGTCCGGTGGTTTCACAGTTGTAGGCAGCAGCAGAGCTGGTGGCACACGGGCTTTTAGAGGCTCCTGGGCAGACAACAATTGGGCCAGCTGTTCTGTAGGTCATAAAGAGCTGGAGAATTTCTCATTTCCTTCTCTGGAGGGATTTTGGTTGCTACAACATAGCCCTCAGCCGAAAACTGGCTTCTGTTTCCCCTTTAGAGACCAAAAAGCCACAGACAAGAGGCAGTAAGAATGGGGTTTTATCTTCTTTCCACCCTTTTCTTCATCAGAACAAATAAAATATGTTCTGTTGAAGAAAAACTATAAAGTTTCAGTCAATTTAACCTCCAGATATATCTGAGCTATGGATCCATTGAGAATAGATCATTTTAAGGTCTCCACCATTCATCTTAATGTAGGAATTAAATCCTGTTATTTATATCTTCTATCATTGTAATCATTGTCATTATTATCAAATAATGTTATTATCATCATTATTTCCAATTGAGTCATTTGAACACCGTATAATTATTAACAAATACTTATGTTAAATAAATTTGCATATTTATTCCAGATCAGCTTGAGATACATTTACTTTTCAATTAATTATCAGTAATTTAAAAGCAAATTCAATCAGCCTAATTTATTTTTATACAAGCTATTTTGCTCTACACACATATAGATTTATTTACCCATAAAGTTTAATCTAAATCTTAAAGAATTAAGGTTAACAAATTAAACTTTAGCATTTAAATAATGACACAGTTTCTGCTTATTTTAAGAAATGCCCAATTATTGTTAAACAAACAAAATCTGTTCATATGAGTTATTTTACAGTTTAACCTTAATTATTCCCTCATTTCTATTTTACCAAGACAGAAAAATAACTAAACTATCATTTCACAAATGGACAACATACAATAGTTAGAGTGGATCCACAGACACTACAGAAAACATATAAGACAAACAGATAAGACAAACAAAACACAAACAAATGGCCATAACATAAATGATTAAACGTAATTGTTGTTGCATGCAAACCTTCATGTGTGTCAGGCCCTTTTCTCTCATTGGCTGGAACCCTTAGCCTGCCCATCTTTACCGAACCTCCTGTAACTGGGTCAACAGTAAAATGGCCGCTTTCAGTCTATTTATCTGCAGATAATTTAACTCTAGTCAATAAACAGCGAACCAGTTACTATTCTGCTGGAAGCCAACCTGGGATAATAGGGAGATCTCTCTGAAGACCTCGTCACCTCTGACCTAAGAATCAGAACATCTTATGGCGCATTCTGCTGCCGTCCCTCAAAGTTAAACTTTGAAGCTTTGAACCCCCAGTCCCAGTAGAAAGCACTATCAATCATATATAACTTTATGTCAGCTGCTTTTTCAGTCCTAATTCTGAAAGTTAGGATGTTTTTTGTTTTTTTAAAAACCTTAGATTTAAATCCATTAAGTAGGTTTGAGGTTTCCATTCTTTTTTAACATACAAAAATTATTATATTCACTCTTTCAGGAAAATATGCCACTTTGATTCAAATCCTCAGGAATAAATTTTTTTTTTTTTTTTTTTTGGAAATCTGCCATTTTAGTTAATAAACTCATAGCTTTTATGTGTTTTAGTTGCATTTTTCCAAACTACATCCCATATATTTAGTAAACTGTAGGGTTTATTTATTTTTAACACTTAAGGGATGAAAATCGTTGATTTCATTGATCATATCTTTTAATTATATACATGTGTATTAATATTTTTGGAAGAAAGGGAAATTATCATGATTTTTAAAGCCAAATGCAGCAAAGCCAAACAGAGAGACTCTGTATAGAAGTTCAACGGGTTTTATTGAAGAGTATATGAGTTCGGTGCAGAGTTCCTCCGAACTCTGCTCAGCCGGAAACTGGAAGATGAGGGGAAGACAGACTGTTAGATTCAGGCTCAGTGGGAAATTGGAGTTGTTTATCTTGAAGGAGAGGATTTGTTGCCACTCATGTTTCCAGAGAAGAAGAGACACGTAGACTCCAGTCTGTGTGTTGGTCTTCCAGAGTTTGGTTTGATTCGATGGAGGGCAGAACAGGGTTTACCCAGAACTCAGACGGAGTGGAATGATGCAGCCGCTGGTTGCAACTCAGTTTTCCTGTGGTACTTGAACTGGTCGTGGTGAAGATGACTTCCTTACTCAGAGAGTGATCTCAGCGTGCTCAAAGGTGGCTGGATCCAAACCTCCTGTTTGGGATCAGTCGCTCAGTGTAAGACTCAGTTGATCCCTCCTGGGAGAAGGCGGTCCGAAAAGGTCCAGTTTGCAGGAAGGCTTCCTGCCGAAAGGCAAAGAACAAACAAAGTTGAGACTCAGGGAGAAACAAGCGCTCAGTTAAACTCAATGAGATCTCAGCTTAGCAAGAGGACAAAAACTCAAAATGCAAAAACTCAAATTAGACTCAGCATAAACAAGGCTTGGCTAGAGTACCCCAAACTGGCAAACACTCTGGCGTCGAAGTAGTGGCAACCAGCAGCTTAAGAGCAG
>NW_015152789.1:29771-32750 GCF_000732505.1 Cyprinodon variegatus | reverse complement strand
AGGACTCTAAAAGTGATGTAGGCCTGATTTCTTTTAAGTCAAAGTTAAAAACCCATTTGTTTGTTTATTTGACCAATTTGACTGTTAAATGTAAAGAAAAGAAGCTTCTGAACTGCTTCTGGCAAACCTACCCAAGTTAACAGGAAGTGGTTTAACCCAACTACTCAGCAGCCAATGGGAAAAAAACAGCAACACCCACCATCTCAAACTGGACAAGGGGCTGAATGGCTCATAATCAAATTAAATAATTGCGTAGTTGACATGTTGAGAACATGTTAACTACGTGTGACTGATTACAACATGTTGACAATGTGCAAACATACGACAAAACACGTTAGTCAGATGTTGTCCCATGGTTTTGAAAGACTTGGCTTTCCATACTCAACTGCTGGACACACGACTTGAAGTGTCAGCTCATCTCAAAGTATCACTACTGCACAGACAGGCATGAAGTATTCAGGTGATGATGACATTATGCAAATTCTGGAAGAAGAGCCATCTCTGGCGGATGCAGGGAACTCCCAGAACAATGGTTCTGCTCGTTTAGAAAAGTACACAATGTTTTGGTACTATATTGGCACAGAATACAGGAAATTAGTTACTAAAAATGTCACATTAACATCATTGATACATCAGATTATAGAACATCATGTAGCTTTAACACTACAAGTCCCAGGAATTTCAGGTTTCCTTCAAATCTCCACTCCTCTCCCAAAGTTTGTGTAATAACCCCCAATTCTACCAGCTCCAGTATACGAAGTTTGAGAAAGGCTGATTTTTTTTAAGGGATGTTTCAGACCATTTCAGTTTTGTTTTCCAACTGTTTTTCAATGCAGAATTATTTTATGATCTCTGCTATATATAATTCTGTATACAAATTTGTTATTCATTTTAATTTAGTGCAATAATAATAATGATAATAATAACAATGATAACAATAATATAAACACTATGTCAGACATTGTTATGCTAGTAGTTACTTTCCACCTACTTGTAATGAACACTGCTCATTCAGTTTTCATTCAAATTTCTACAGATTAAAAATTGATTCTTAAGCAATTTCTTAATAGAAATACTTTGTAGTAAAAACTTTAATCTCATCAGTTAACCGGAAAACTATTAGCAAGCCAGCTTAAAATAAATAAGGAAAAAACAACTATCTCTACTGGTATAGACTCAAAAGGATTGACGCTGTTTCAGAGACGTTTATAAAGCTATATATTCATCAACAATAATCCCATCAAATAGTGAAAATGATACATTGTAGTAACAGTAACAGTTCCTACATTATATAATAATCAAACAAAGGTCCTGGATTCTCCACTAACAACAGTTAAACTCCAGAAGGCTCTCAAAATCATGCCCAGTAAAAGTCTCTATGCCCTGGTGGATTTCCAGAAGAATTTTATAAAGAATTCTGAATTATTCTGGAACCAAAATTCTAGAAAATGTTGAAACTGAGGAGAAGGGAAGGTTTCTGCCAAATATGAATTCTGCAAATATTAGTCCCTGTCTATCCTACCTGTCATGGTTCCGCCCTTCGTGGACTTGTGTTTGAGTTTCTTTTTTTAGTTTTCAGTTGCCTTGGGATTTTGTGTTTCCTGTGTGATTGGTTTCTTTCCCATTTTGTCCCATTGTGATTGTTTTTTAGCAGTTTTTTTTTTCTGTTACTCTCTGTTGCCCCCTTGAGCCAGTCTCCTTTCCCCTAGCTTCTAGTTGCTTCTGTCCACATCTGCTCATTGTCAGCTGATTACCCCAGTATTTGTTGTCTCCAATATATACTACTCATGTTCAGTTCCCCAGTGCTTGTTTCTCTTCATTACCCCATTCCTACTGTATGTTCCTCCTGAATGTCTCCCTGTTTTGGTTCCTGATTTCCCTGCCTGTTCCTCTAGAGATGGAATAAGGCAGCCCCAAGGGGAGGTAGCAGGCTCAGGCCTGTAAAGCCAATTTACGGAAGATGTAACAGCCTCTAGAATTTGTTTTTAAAAAAATCATAAAAACAGCAGTTGCAATTTTTAAAAATATAATTGATATAGTTCAGGGCTTGGGTTTGCATTAAACAGTAAGGTTTTCCTGAAATAGAAGAGTTCCTTGGTTTCAGTTTTAAATTTTCATTCAGGAAATAATTTCTAAACATTTCTCTGTGAGCTGAATTCATAGAATAACTTATGTTGAACAAACAAAATAGTTAATCAGTTTTGAATAACTTCTAAAAAGACCTGAAAAACTTCTAAAATCCTTACCTTTGTCTTTTCGCAGGTGAAATTCTTCAGTTTTCTTGGTCTGTCCTTTACTCTTGCTTCCCAGGTTTCATTCAGTTTGATATCAAAGGTCTTGTAGCTCATGAAACTAGGGTGTGAAGTAACACCCTAGGTAAATCAGTTACTCACCAGTGTGACTTAAGTGTTTATATCCGTATGATTCACATCAGCCTATAGGTTATCTGTAATGCAAACTCTAGTCAGAGTCTTACAGCTGAAAAAAAATGCAGCTTTGTTTTCAAAGAGCAGGACGCCATTAGCTGCTGTTTATTTTACTGCATTGACTGCTCAAGGCACTTTACAGAGAAAATTCAACCGGATCATCCAATCGGATTGGTTCAAAGTATTCTATATAAGGAAAACCAGCTGATTGAATCAACTCAATGACTCTTCATGATCCTCCTGGAGGACCATGCAGCAATAGTAGATATTCGCTTGCATTGTGTTGTTGACTCTAAAGCAATCCCTCACACCAAGCATTCATGCAACAACAGTGGAGTAAAAGAAAACTTACTTTTAATGGGAAGAAAACTCCAACAGTGTCAATGTGCATTGGCAAATGTTGAAATACATAAATCAAGTGATTACAATGGGTGAAAACAGCCGTTGTGAAGCGATCTGAAATAATTAACTGCAGAAAGAGTTGTTGTGATTCTATAGTTGAAATTCTATTCCCAGCCCGCTGGGAATTTATGTTTCTGATACTTTAAGATGT
>NW_015152789.1:18510-26154 GCF_000732505.1 Cyprinodon variegatus | reverse complement strand
TTCACAGAGGGGGGTAGGTTTTCACACCTCTGTGACTTCCATGTGACTGCTTTGGCTGAAAAAGGGGGGCTGCTGAAGTCCCCCAGCTGTTATTCACCAAAGCTGCGTTTTCTTCTCTGGTCATCCTATCAGGATGAAATATGGACACTGGTTCCCACTGTCCAAAAAGTATGATCATGACAAATGGCATAACAGAGTTCAGCACCAGACGACTGTTCTGACTGAATTTACTGACTTATTTTTGTTTTTTCCTCTCTGGTCTGACAGACCAGTGGCCTACTGCTCCAGAGCAGAGTGGAATAACCAACTTACAGTATGAATGCGCAACATACATTAATTAAGTTTTACCATGTATATTTGACAAAATATATTACTAAATTTACAGGGGAGTTTAAGCCTCCCTAATATTCACAGGTGGTTCTGTCTGGGAAAGAAATAATTCATCAGGTGAGCTCTGATCCAGTTTTCATGTCACAGGATGAAAGAGAGCATGTCCAGTTAGGTACAGTAAAAGCTGAGCTCCTACCTTAGGGTGGCCAGATGTCCAGCTTTAGGGCAGTCCGGATTTTCATTTCACCGCATCCAGCCGGACGTGTATTTATCCTCCTTTATAAGGCACTAGGCTTGTAGAGCAGATTTTTATTGTTTTATTTTTTTGCTGGGCTGCAGCACAGTATCCAATCATCAAAAATGCATCACTATCTGATCTAACAGATGATTGTCTAAGAGTGGCGGCATGTCAGATAAAGATCTGTTTGTCATTGGTTACAAAAGTAAATAAGGATCATAATTACTGATGCTAAGTATTAAAGTTAGCGTCCTGTCAAAACCAGGACGTCGTTTAACCCAGAATGGACAAAAGTGAATTTATAACCAAAGGTAGTGGAGATTCATTCCATGGTTTCTGACACTTTGTCAATTCGATGTGGGCGTAAGCAGTCGAGGAAAAGCTGCAATTGGACGGTGTGTGAGTACAGATTAACATAAAAGTAATAAACGTGCAGCAGCGAACTCTTCAATGTTGGCTTTTACATTAAGTTTTGTCGCCCCTGGATGCCAAAATAACTTGTGCAGAGCTGCAAGGTGGAGTATACTATAAAACATCACTAGTCCTACAGAAGTGTAGACTGTGACGTGAAAGTGGATTTCAGTGATTCGCCCATAGCTAAAGGGATGACCATAAAAAAAGGTCTGCTGCACACAGAGACACTTAAGATAAGTTCCCAAAAGACTGAGGCTCTTAAAAAAAAAGTTATACTTTTAGAGCAGTTGAATGTGTTTTCTACAATCTCTTTTGTTGTTTAAAACAATATTAGGCTATTTTATTATGAAATTTCTTGTTAACAAGATTTTTTTTACGTTTAAGTCCACACATCTTATGCTTTGTGGTATTCTGCACTTTAAAGATTAATCTCAGTGGTCACTTTTTAAACACCACAATGTATTAAATACAAATGCTGGGAACCGATTCTTTTTTACATTTCTTTAATATTTTGTTACTTTTCAGCTACACAAGCATCCTCTTTAAACTACTAAGAATTGTACTATAAATTTAAAATTTTACTAATAATATAAACATATAGGTTATTGTTTACAAAATTTTGATGGGTACAGAATTTAGAAATATTTATTTCTGGTTAAGATGCCAAAGGTGACGTGAAAAGATTTTGCAACAACAATAATTCAACCTGGAGAGACTCAAACACACAAGAAAAGTCACAGTTAGAGAGCTTTATTGATAATCTGACAGTTCTTTGGTACTCGGACCTCAGCAGAAGACATGGAAGCTGCGAATGGTGATGAGCTTGAATGATCGTTGTGAGATTAGGATTAGATTAAGTCTGTCTCCAGTATCTGGATACTGGTGGTGGAGTGAAGGCCAGAGGAGATGGGAGCCAGCAGCTTAAAAGCATGGTGGAGTAGATGGGGTGAAGGTGGGTCTAAGCTCAGCTGAGGGCCAGGAGAGTCTGTGACTTGAGAGCTTTAAGCAGAACCTTACAGGATGAATGGCTGAAGAGGAATGAGGACTGACGGTGATTGGCTGGAGCCAAGGTGCATGATGAGCTGATTGAATCCAGGTGATGCTGGGATGAGTCATCCAGTTTGTATTTGCATCTAAACTTCATTAGTGTGTGGAAGTCAGGTATTTATCTATCTTAGAGACCAAATCATTTCTATTAACTTTCGTTAAAATGTGCTTGGCAACTTCCAAAGCATCTTTGGTGTAGGTCTTTAACAACAGATCCACCAGGTCTGTAGTATCTGCACCTTCCACTGCACTCTCTGGGATATCTGGGTAGCCTGGAGGTCCTCTTTTCAGGAAAAGTTTAAATTTTTTAAGTTCCTTACGATTCAGGTCCTCTAACAGATTCAAAAGGGTCTCTTCTGGCGTGATTATTGTTGCCTACAGGTTTACAAGAAAAAAACAGAGAACATCTCATTATTTCAAAATCTGACTTGTTTCTAAACAGTTGCAACAAATATTGGTCTAAAATCATTTATAGTGTTGAGATTAACAGCACTATGTAATAACATTATTAGTAACAGTATTACATTTTGACAAAAAAGTAATTCTACTAATTAATCTTCACATATTATATACAATCTACTTTCAAAGTAGAAATAAAGTTGATTCGAAGGCTTTCTAAAATAAAAACTAGTATACCAGAAGCACATATGTTACCATGTTTATTTCATGGATTTTTATAATGTCTTTGCACTTCTGGACCTCTGAGCCTGCCTGTTCTGATTTGTTTGCCTGACCTGGCTTGGGAGTCCTGCATGTTCTCTGGGGCTGCAGCATCTGGGACACTCTGGGCTGCACCCGCCGCATCTTTTTGGCAGCCCACCGGCTGGATCCTATCTCATTCTCTAGGCATGGACTGAACTTGGAAACCAGGTGAGTGACTCATATGGATAATCATTCTTTGTCAGATTATCATGGTCAGTGACCTGAGTTTCTCTGCTGCAGAGGTTCCAGCCTTAGATGCCCTAGCCAGGGGGTCTGCAACCCGCGACTCCGGAGCCGCATGTGGCTCTTTAGCCTCCCCCTTGCAGCTTCCTGGAGCTTTTTAAAAAATGTATGAAAATCGATTTTTTGTGTGTGTGTGTGTGTGTTTTAATATTAAATTAATTATGTTTTCCAATGCTAAAAAAAATTGTATAATAAATAAATTTAAACAATAATTTGCGTCGTGGCCATAAAGATCAGTGGTCATAACTTGCAACCAGCGTGGTGCAGTGCCAGGCGAACAAAGTGGTGGGTATGCGTCGGACCATGGATCTCATAGGGAAAAAAGGAAGATAGTTAATGAGAGCAGAGGATTCAAATAGACCGAATCATTTGCTTTCATTATCAATGGGGGAAGGATTGCCTGTATTTATTTGCTTTGTAATGAAAGGTTGGCAAAAAAAATAAAAATAAACATTTGGAAAGGCATTTCCAGGGAAGGCTAAATATGCAGCTGACCACCAAGCTGTGAGTGAGAGAAAAAGTGTGATTGCAGAACTTCTTGATAAATTAGAGGAGCGCAAAGATAGATTGAGGAAGGGATTGCATCTCCAATACTGCTAGTTTTGTTGCAAGGATGGAAAACCATTCATAGATCAAACAGGTAGCGCTCTGATGCAACTTCCTTAAATTTTTTCCCCAAATCCTAAAAATATATATATCACACCAAGGAAAGTTGGTAAAGGAGGATATGGGATATCAGGGGTAGAGAGCTCTGCTCTGATGGATGACACTTCCTACTTAGTTCCTCATGACTCAATCAACTCCTCCCAAAAGAAAAACGTCCACCATAGAAAGATTCTTTTATCATGTTTCTATAATTTCATCAATGCAGCAAAACTTAAACCGTGCGGTGAAGGGCGGTGAAGCGGCGTGCGGTGAGGGCGTTCACTGCTCCTCCATTACTCCATGCTACTATGTGACATTTGCTCCAGGATAAACATTTAATCATGAATGATTATTAGATATTTAAGCCCACCTAGTCCTTTTCTATAATGGGATAAAACACTTAGAGCCTGTGTTGCCATACCAGGCTTATATAAGACATACATATACATTTTTGCGGCTTCAGACAGATTTATTCTTTGTTTTTTATGGCCCTTTGAGCAGTTTGGGTTGGGACTTCATACCAATCTGTGTTTCAATAAACGCTTCTTGAGTAAAAAAAAAAAAAAAGGGGGGGGGGGGGGACAGATGCGGCTTCTGACAACAGACGTGGAAGAAGCGTGACCACGCAGACAATACAGAACCTCCTGTATGACTAACTTGACAAAAACATAGTTCAATGCCCGAACGCCACTGTCTGTCTGCCAATGGGTCCATGTTTGGCCAGATTATCCTGTCACAAATTCAGAACTGAGGACCCAGCATTCAAGGCCAGACAGACATTTGGATAACTCAAAAAGCATTTATTAAGACCCCTCTTCAATTTTTCCTGAAGGGAGAAAAGGGTTTTGGTGCAACAACCAGGCAGGGGACGAAATAGAAAGATACGTATGTGATGCTTTTTGGCTGAGTGTACATAAGGTGGGTGTGCGTTAAGCAAAGACGCATGCTGGTACAGCATGTAATGTATGTTGGAAAACATATGATAAAATCTTATGATGATGTCACTTAGCCACTTAGCTGCAGCATTTTTTCAACGAGAGATGTTTTCAGTGTCACTGCAGAGTTCCTTCTCCTATGATGTCATTACGGCATGGCACTGTTCTGGTGTAGCTAAACTGAAGGTTATGGGTCAGAGAAGTGCACCTGGATTACAGCTTACTTTGGTAATGACAAGACCCTCATCAGGGACTTCCAATGGGTTCAGCCTAATTAACCTAAATGTCCAAAGGAGCCGGCAGGGGTGCCTCTAGAAATTTTTCATAGGGGTGGCCAGATGGGGCCTCTTAAATTCTTGGGGTGGCACACAGAAACATAATTTCTGGGTTTTATTCTACTGCTGTCACAGCAGTAGAATCCTCACTTCTTGCATTCACTCAATGTCTGTGATGCCTCATCAAGTTAAGGATATTATCATAGCTTTTATTAGAAATCACATCTCAAATATTTTCTGAATTACATTCATATATTATGAAATGACACTCATCTTTACTGAAATTTCCATACGAATAAAGTACAATAGGCTATTAAAGAAATGAACTAGTAAAAATATAAAAAGGTCCAGTTCAGCGGAAGTCATAAATTTCATTATTTTGCCCACATGGTAATAAATTCACCTGGTGGTCCAGGAACAGGTGGAACACCTGCTTTCACTGAGTTCTGCCGCTTCTGTCATTAAAGCAGCTGACTGTCCCTGGTCTGCTGCTGTTTCATGCTTTTCCTCATCACTGTTTTTTACTAATGCTGTGTCCTCATCATGCTGCTGGATCTGTTTCTATCCTCCTTCTCTTCCTCCCTTCTCCTCCTCCTCCTGCTCCTCCTCATTGGTTATCTGTTGCTCCCCTGTCTTCTATTTCTCTGCTTCTGCTGTAATTCTTTTCTTAAAAACAGATTTCTGTGGACTTTCTCTTCATGTCTGTAAATTGACCAGCCATACACAATCACCAACTCATCCAGTTAGCTGCATAACTATGTCAAAAACACATTAAAAGCTGCTTTAACAGTATAATGTTATAGTTCACATATCCCCCTTTTCTTTCACAAAAAAATGATTTGACTTATTTACTTACTGTTAGTTTTATACGCTTTCTCACCGGTAAAGTGGGTACGGGCTGGGCCGTAGTTCTCAGAGCGCTCAAGAGCTGTGTACCTGTACCGGTAGCTCATCTGCACATGCGCAAGCAAATATAGGGTAGGGGAGGGGGAGAGCAGGAGGACTACAGTGCGCGAGGAGGAGAGCGGCTGCTCTGCTGGCTGCATAATGGGGTGAAACGCTAAACCGATGCTACTACAGTTTACACTGGCCAGTGGAGGGGCCAGTGGGGTGGAGCCCTTGGGAGCCGGACCTTTAAGGATGGGCACCATTGTGATTCTGGTCCTCCTAATTGCACTGCTACTGATCCTGCCTTTACTGCATCCTGATCAATATTGCTCTCTGGCTGATCAGCAGCTCTAGATGATCAAAATCCTTAGCACACAACACTCCTTCTTTGTTTGCCTGATTTCATTTTTGCCTCCCTTCCCTTTTCTGCTTTGCAAATGTCGGCTATTCTTCTGGCTTCTGATCTTCGGACGTAAATCTTGTTTCTGCATCCTGACGGCAAGTTCGTGCCTAACCCTTGGATGTGTCAGTATGAGTCAACCTACTATTGTTCGACCTTGTTTATGTGCAACAACTGAATTAAGCCAGACCTCAGATCCTGTCCCCTACCTCTTATGAAATAAAAGTTTCTCAGATCCAGTAGAAGAAGAAATTCAGCTTCCTAGGGTTTTGGGAAGCTAGTGGCTTAATACCTAAATTTTACCTTGTCCACTGGTTAATTCCTAGTCACTGACCTATATCTGTCCCTTCAGAGGTTCCATATCCTGGTGCTGGTGGCTTGTTAACATTCTACAAACACACTTTTCAATACATCTTCAATTTTCAGTCTGTTGTGTCTAGCTAAAGGTTGCTTTTTTACATTCAGTGTTTAAAAATGTGGAATATGTCACACTCAAAAAACATACAATATCCTCTTCCTTTGCTTTTCATTTCCCCTTTAGTGAACTATGAATAAAATACAGAACAAGATGGGAATGGGGGTGATATTGCAATCAAACTAATCAGCAAATTAAAAACATGTATTGACCACAGATTGGCCATTGTAAATGGACAACACACTGGGGCTTCAGAACTGTTTTGACATACCAGATTTCAAATTCAAGCTCAATCTCTAGACTAATATATGCTATCAACAACTTCCATTAGTTAAAATGTATTTATATTTGGTTACTAGACAACATTTCAACAGATATACAGTGAGGAAAATAAGTATTTGAACACCCTGCTATTTTGCACGTTCTCCCACTTAGAAATCATGAAGGGTCTGAAATTGTCATTGTAGGTGCATGTCCACTGTGAGCAGAGAGTGGTATCCTAGTTAGGAGAAGGAAGTAAAAGGGAGGAGAATACATCTGTGCAAGAAACATTAGACCTGGGAGCAGAAATAAACTTTTGCTGGAGAAGAGAATATATTTGAAAGTAAGCAGAACACTATTTATTAAAGCATAAGCCCAGAGAAGCTTTTGGTCACAGGGATTTTATAAGGGCGGGGCACGACACGAAGCTGATTGTGTTGGGATCCTCAGGCTTGCCCACCAGAGGGCGCCAAGGATCCTCTCTGCTCTTTGTATTTTCTCCTTAGGGCTGGAGTTACTGTTGGGATCTAGAGATTACCCTCTGTCTCCAGCAGAGTGCGCCATGGGTCTTCTGGAGCTGGAAACTTCCTGCACACCTGATTTCCATCTACTCATCAGGAGACCTCCCATTTATAAGCTCCTGCCAGACCTTGCTTCCATGCCGCAGTGTTGATCTTAGTTGGTTAGCTTCCAGAGCCTCTGTTACAGATTAAATCTTGGTAGTCTCTAGAGTGAGATCTGATTCTAATCTCTCCTTTGTCTGTGCCTCACAGGAAACCTGTCTCTGGTCTGAAGCTCAGGAAGAGCTGCCTCACTGGAACCCTGGCTCTGTTCGAAAACCTAGGACGGGT
>NW_015152789.1:11619-17170 GCF_000732505.1 Cyprinodon variegatus | reverse complement strand
CTTAAGAAACAGTCTCTTCAGTCTGGCTTTAGAGCTCATCATAGCACTGAAACAGCTCTGGTTAAGCCACTAATGATATTCTCATGGCCTCAGATAATGGAGTTGTATCTGTGCTTGTCTTGTTAGATCTCAGTTCTGCATTTGATACAGTTGACCATAATATTATTTTAGAAAGAATTGAATATTTCATAGGAATTCAAGGAACCATATTTATCTCGATTTCAGCTTGTTTGTTCACTTTACTGATGAAATCTTCTTCATTGCTCCAAGTCTACCTGTGGGGTGCCAGAAGGATCAGTGCTAGGGCTAATTCTCTTTAATACATATATATCCTCCCACTTGATCGCATTATTAGACAACATGGAATTAATTTCGCTTGTTATGCCGATGATACTCAGCTATATCTGTCTATAAATTTGATTAGCTGAATAGTCAGTCACTTCATTTAGATTGGATTAAATTTATCTCAGATAATACATTAAAAATCTTGGTGTTATTTTTGATCAGGACCTGCCATTTAAATACCATATTAAAGAGGTTTCTAGAATTTCCTTCTTTCATCTGCGGAATATTGCAAAAAATAGAAATATCCTGTCCAGGGTAAGGTTGGACTATTGTAATTCTTTACTATCAGGAAGTCCACAAACTGTAGTTAAAAGTCTTCAGCTGATCCAAAATGGTGCAGCCAGAGTTCTGATGAAAATTAAATACAGGGATAATATCATATCCTACCTTTTCTTCCTTGGCTTCCTGTTAAATCCAGAATGTAAGTATAATTCTTCTTCTCACAAATAAAGCTTTAAATGGCCAAGCTCCAACTTATATTAGACGTTTGTTCCTAACAGAATACTTCACTCTCAACCTGCAGGTTTACTAGTGGTTCTTAGAATTTCTAAAAGTAGAATGGCAGGCAGATCCTTTAGTTATCAGTCTCCTCTCCTGTGTAACCAACTACCAGTTTTATTACACATAAAACCCTATCTATGTTTAAATGTAGACTTAAAACGTTGTTTTTCATAAAGCGTATGGTGTGGAGTGGCTCAGTTTATCCTGCTCTATCTCTATAGCAGGGGTCGGCAACCCACGGCGCTTTAATGCCGCCTTGCGGCTCCCTGGAGCTTTTTAAAAAAAAAAAATTATAAAAATTGTTTTAAATTGGTGTGCAGGTCAAACAAACATTCATTATGTTTTCCAATGCTAGATTTGTATAAATTCAAACAACAAATATAAACATTTCTGTCAATGTAGATTTGCTGGCAACACATGTCAACACAAGCCAGACAGATGGCTGCTGTAAACAAACCTGTGGGTGAGCCTTGGGCCTTGGATCCCAAAGGGACAAAAGGGAAGATAGCTGATGAGAACAGAGGATTCAAAGAACAATGGACCTAATCATTCGCTCTCATTAACAATGCGAAAGGATTTCCTGCATGTTTCCTTTGTAATGAGAAGTTGTCAAATTAAATTCAATTTGATTCAGTTTATTTATATTTGAATATATAATTCAAAACACATAATGTCAAGGAACTTTACAGAGACAATTCAACCAGATCATACAGTCAAACTGATTAAAAGTTTTTTATCTAAGGAAAACCAGCACCAAGTCATTGACTCTGCAGTAATCCCTCACCAAGTATGCTTGTAGCGACAGTGAAGACCTGACTAATCAGCTTATTTTTCAAAGTGTTAGGGTTCCAGTTTGTGGGGGTTGTTGTTTTGTTCTCTTTTTAGTTCATCCGTGCATCCACCAGATGGTGCCATTGTTCTCTGCTGGTCTGGAGGGCATTCGTGTTCTTCTCACACCTGCAGCCTATTTGGTCATGTCTTCCTGAGGAGTATTTAAGCAGCAGACAGACTTCACTTCCTTGCCAGAGTGTTTGCCAGTATTGGGTACCGTAGCCCCTCAGAGTTTGCAGAGTCATACTTTGAGTCCCATGTTCTTCTGAGCTCTCAGCACTAACCAAGTTTTGTCTTTTGATTCTCTGACAAGACATCACAGATCCACTGGATCTAGTTCCTTCTAGTCTTGGAAGGAACTATCTTTTCACACTGAGAAAAGGAGATAGATCTCCTCATCTGAACGCCGTTGACTACAGGAACATTGTGACAGTCTGCTCAGTTGCTCCTCAGGACCACCATAGTCTGCCTGTCCGTCCTCCAACGAACAACACCTTCTACAGAGCAAGCCTCCACTAACGCGAACTCTGGAATCTCCCCAAACAGCCACAGTGAGTCCAAGTCAAACCTTTGTATTCAGACAATCGCCCAGAATTCCCACAGTCCTTGAACTCATCACTCTGATCTCTTCCTAGAGCTTCCACTTCTGGTTCACCAAATCACTGGAACCTTCCCAAGCAGAAGAACTGTTTTTTTTCTAGTCTCTGTACAACTTATTCTTCAAATAAACTGTTTAACTTTTTCTAATCTCTGTGAGTGCTTCTGCATGTGGGCCAAACACATTAGACCCATCATGACACAAAGACTCAATTTCAGAAATTGAAGAGTCATCCAGGATTTTATGTCTTTAAGACATGCCCGCAGTCAATGTAATGGGTTTGCTTCATCTGGATTTATAGAGAGATATAGTCCCGTGCTGTCTAATAATTCCCCCGATTGGGAGGATAGTTATAGTAAAGAGAATTGGCCCTAACACTGATCCTTGTGCTACTCCACAAGTGGAGTATGATGAGGATTTATCATTAACATGAAAAAACTGAAATTGGGATTCTAACTCTGACACCCTCGCCTCCAAAGCTAAAAAAATACTACACTTACTACACATACCACTATCACTAAGCAGAGGAATAAATGAACATCTGACACAGAGAGCAGGAGAGAGGAGAGGAGAAGAAAGTTGGAAAAGAGTCAAGGGAGGGAGAGAAGCAATAGCAATGCTAAAAAAGAAGTGAAAATGACAAGTGCTCAGCAGAAAGGCAGCAAAAGAAATTATGTTTTTAAGTGCTTCTGGACAGTTCCTATAGTTACTTATATACAGAGATATCACAGAAAAAAAAATAACTTAATGCAGATAGCTGAACAAGAACGTAGGTCAGCAGTTTAAACAGGAAGTGAACACAATATGTGTCACAAACAGCAGCAGTAGCACCTTGTAGCGGCAGAATTCCACTTTCTCAATATTAATAAAAATAGAAATTTGGAAAAACATTCCCAGGAAACAAATGCTAAATTTGCAGCCAACCACCAAGTTGCGAGTGAAGGAAAAAGTGCAATTGCAGATGTTCTAGATAAATTACAAGAGCGAAAAGATAGATTGAAGAGTGAATTGCATCTCCAAACTCCACTACTGCAGCTAGTTTTGTTGCAGGCATGGAAAACAGTTCACAGGTGAACAGGTGGCGCCCTGATGCTGGTATGTGAAGTTTCTTCCATTTTTTTCTCAAAATCCTCAAAATAAAAACAACAATAAGAAATCTGTTTTCTTTATCTCATCTCTATAATTTCATCAATGCAACAAAAGCTAATAAATTGATATTGTAATGGTATTTAAACGTAAGGCACCAAATATTGTAAAGCAGAGTAGTTATGTTATGTGACATGTGTTCTAGGATAAACATTGATTTGGGGTTTGATAAGCATCTCCTCATGGGATGTCTGAGTTATGCTGCTATAGGTTTAGACTTCTAGAGGACATGGGGACTCTTTTTCATTCTGCTTAATTCCATCTCTATTCTCTAAATCTGCTGTATTTGCTAGTTTCCAGACAAAACTTTGTGCTCTCTTTGCTTTTACTCATCATGTAGGTGACAGTAGCGTGGCCAGTTCAAGCCCCGGGACACTGGCTTTCGGTTTTGTGCTTTTTTTTGGACAAGGCACTTCACCTGCATTCCCTACTGATGGTAGTCAGAGGGCCTGGTTGCACCTGTGTGCGGCAGCCTAGCTTCTGTCAGTCAGCTTGCCACCATCAGTGTGTGTATGTGAATTGTTGAATGACTGAATGCAGTATAAAACGCTTTGTTCAAGTCTCCTAACCAGAGAAACTCCTATAAAAGTACATGCCATTTAGCATTTTTACCATCACTGTAGCTTTATCTGTTCTGTTCCTGTTTGGCTGTGACTCCATCCCAAAGAGAAATATCAGCTGTGCTGCTGCCATCAACACCTTTGTTTATAGATGATGGAGGTTGTCCTGTTTTTCAATGTAGTCCTGTTTCTATGAGCTTATCTGCCTGGCTGTGTCTTTCCTGAACGGGGATTGTCTTTTATCTCTTCTTCTTTCTGTATGTCTCCTTCTGTCTCCTTAATCCCCAGTCATTCTCAGCAGATGGTCACTCACACTAAGCCTGGTTCTGCTGGAGGTTTTTTCCTTTTCAAAGGAGGTTTTCCTCTCTGCTGTCGCTACAAGCATGCTTGGTGTGAGGGATTACCTTCGAGTCAATGACTTGATGCAATCAACTGGTTTACCAGAAAGAAAACTTTGAACCAACCTGTCTGTATGATCTGGTTGAATTGTCTCTGAAAATACCTTGAGATGACATTTGTTGGGAATTGGTGCTGTATAAATAAACTAAATCAGAGCTAGGGATGTCCCGATCTGAAAATTGATATTGAAGCATTCTGCAGAGCTATCAACACTCTCAGATGTTAAGGGAGGAGAAACATAAATTGGATGTGATCCTTGCACAGGATGGCAGGCTGGATGGTTCCTGGACTCAGAGGTGAGATGGTATAATGTTGGATAAAGTTGTAAGCTCAGATCTTGGCGGAGTGAACCATAAATCTGCTTATTGGGTTTCATCATGTTGAAACTCCAGCAAAAACTCTGAAGGCTGTTTTTTGTTTTTGTTACTATAAGGGTAGCGCCTTTTCATGCCAGCAAGGCCTCAGACACCACATCCCCCATGTATAATGTCTGAATTTCCCTTCAGGAATTATTTCAGGAAATTTAATTGAATAGAATTGCATCAACGTCTTTGTCTATCTGAACAATCTTTTGATCTATTCCAAAAATGTCAGCGAAAACATAAACTCATGGGATAAGTTTTTCTTCATCACCTCTTTGAAAACAGTCTGTCAAAGTTGTAGGGAAGTCAAAGTTAAATTTCAAATCATTCTGGCTTAAACATGTATATAAATGTACTCTTTATCAGACGATCTTTTTTTCCCAAAATTTAGAAAATTTCTATTTAAAAACAAATCCTGTCTTAAAAGTTGTTTTTTCTTTCATTATCTTATGCAGGCCAATTAGTTATACGTCAGCCTGAATACCTAAATTCATCCAATCATATATCAAAGGTCATCTGTCAATCTAATTTTTTCGGTCATAGCATCTTGATTCGTATGTCGCAGCTAATATACACAAGAATCATTTCCTTTACCAAGAGCCAGTGTTCACGGGGATGGACGTCTGTGTCTTCAGCAGGCGTAGAGCTAACAGAACTGGCAGCGTTGCGAGGCGAGGGCTCAAACATGTACGGCTGGAAGCCTTCTACACCAAACTAAAGCCCCGTTTACACTACCCTTAAAAAACTGAGCCGAGACCGGTCCGAGCTCAGTAACTGAGATAACTTGTCGTGTGTGAACGGAAACAACC
>NW_015152789.1:8317-11229 GCF_000732505.1 Cyprinodon variegatus | reverse complement strand
CGCACATCGTCACTAGGAGGCGAGGAGTCGAGATAACCGAGATAAGTGTGACGTGTGAACGGTCGTCAAAACTGAGCTTGGCTGGTTACCGATCCAAGCTCGGACCGGTCTCGGCCTGGATCGGTTTTTCAAGGGTAGTGTAAATGGGGTGTAAGCTTCTGCCGCCCTGGCGTCCTCTTCCACAACATCTTCGTCCCTGCTTTCCTCCTCTAAATAAAAAATGTACGATGGAGGAGACTCATCCATGACCTCCGACACCAAACTCTCCTCCTCTTGCATGTTTCTGCTGTCCATAGCGTTCCTTGACAGTCATTTCCAACTCAGCAATTTAGTGCTACTTGGTCCCAATGGAATTTCCCATTGGGAACCTACTAGCACTAAGTTGCTAACTGGTTAGCAAGATGCTTCTGATTAACCGGCCACAACCAAACTTGCCTGTGAACCTCCTACCACAACAATCCCGCCCTCTTATTAAATGACCAATTTCATTCACTTTATTCACTCGTGTAAAGTCGGGCACCACTCGGGAGAATTCGGAAACGCAGCGTTGGAACAGCTGCTTCTATGACTTTTAAAGTTCAAAAATGTGTTTCATGTTCCTTAAATATCCTTTTTTGAATTCATTTTAGAGGGTGGACAGGTGAGGAAGTACCCCAGGAAAGTCAAGGACTAACATCTCCTCTCACATTTTAACACACGCAGACCCCTCCTGAGACGCACACAAACAAGATCACACGCACATAAAATCCCAACTCATTAAATGCTTCAATACAAGCTGCACTTCATGTCAAAACTTTATGTCACTATTCAATGAGAATGTTTTTTTTCCAAAGGTTTAAATCTTCTACAGATGCTTATATTTTTTCATTGGAGAGTTTATATTCCTTGTTTCTAAAAAGGTTATATACAGTTTATGTATTTTAGGAAACGTTATTTTGCAGTCTTTCATAATGGTTGAGTTACCCTCTCTAACCACCAGGTGGAGCTCTAGCATCATCAAAGCATTAAGCTCATCAAGGAAACAAATTAAATTAAAGATTGAGGTTCTGTAGTAATACTAGGATGTGAAGTGTGGGATATTTCAAACATTTTTAATCGTACAGTTCTAGATTCCACTCACCAGCTGGAGAGTCCTGCTGGTCCTCTGGGTCAGTTCTGTTCTTCCTCTTTGCTGTAAATCACAGTTTAAACTGGGATTAAAACACCAGCAAATCTCTGTAGATGATCATGAATATAATATGACCATTATAAAGATCCAACCATTGATACTGAAGGACCATCAGAACAATCCTGATCACCTCTCTGATTCTTTAGGATATGAGGTTCTGCTGGAATCTGGTTCTGAGCTTCCAACAGCAGATCCTGTAGGTTCTGGAAGGTGGGGGTTAGAGATCCTGATTTAAAGTCTCTCATCGCACCTCCATTCAGTGACAAATTGTCATGGTAACCAGGTAATCAATCGGTTGCCATAGTGCTTTAAGATGGTCAGTTTCTGAACCGCTCTTTGATGTAGAAGAACTTAACTAATCTCTAAACCCTCCTGTTCCCAATGGGTTCCGGATCCTGGAGCCCAGCAGGGTCCAGAACCCAGAACCGCAGTGTTTCCCATTAATGAACAAGACGGTGGCGGTACTCCACAGTCTCGTTTGGGCCCGCCACAGTCTCATACAGACACAGAGAGAGAGAAAACAACAACAACAAAAAGATCTGTCAGTTTATCAGAGCGTTCCACAGCTGTACTTTCATACCGCCCGTATCCCAGCGCCATAGAGAGACTAATTGTTTTTTCTCACCCTCCTTTATAAAAATGCCGCCCCGGCTGCCGGGTTAGCCAGTGTCGGCAACTCAGCGACTTTGTCGCTATATTTAGCGACTTTTCAGACCCTTCCATCCACTCTTTTTCAAAAAAGCAACTAGCGATAAATCTAGCGACTTTTCTGGTGTCACTGGCGCCTTTAAGAGACTCTCAGGTGAAAGCACATATTGTTCCTACTCTTGTCCTCCAGCAGCAGCTGCTGCCGTGGGGCGCCTCCCCCGCCCCAACCCCGTTCTCCCGCTTCCGCAGGAATCCCTCTCTCTCAGCGCAGCAGTCAGAGCCATAGCATGTTTACCCTCAGGATGTAAATGTAAAATGTTATTTGGTCTAAAATAAATGACTGAATTTGAAATGTTTTATCTTAAAAATGGCATTTGATTCACACAGCAACAGTCCCTTAATCAACTTGTCCATTGTTTTTTCCTCTCCAAGATAAAAAAAAGTGGCCTCAAAAATGCACTTAAATGGAAACGCTGGTTTTCTTTTTACATTGGTCCCTTGATTTTACGTTATTACATCATGTTCTACTCACCCATATAAGTTTTGTGTCATTTGGAGCTGTTCTGAAAATATTCAGTTAGGTTATATCCAAGTAAGGTCTTCCTATGTGCAACGACTTGAAGGCACAAACTAAACTGTTCATAATTTATTCTTTATGGTATGCCAGCATTCATAACATGTAGGTGAATCACTGTCCCCCAGACATCTGCAGTTATATTTATTATATTTATATTTTTTTAGAACAAAGCAGGTGTGTATGACATCGTCCGCACGCCGGACTGGAGTTGTGACAGGCAGCCCGGGCCACAGGCGGCTACGCTCTACTCCTTCTATTCATTCAGCTAGCTAATCTGAATCGTTCAATAGGGGGTTTTCAGTGACGTCACTGGCCAGCTCCCGGTCCGCCATCTTGGGTGGCATATTATCGTATATTAAATATATCATGTCGCGAATGGATAAGTACGCCAGCTCGCTAGAGCCACCAGATCATGGAACATATCTGAGGAAATGTTCCGTGATCGACCATATGGACCCCTATGTCCTCCACGGTGCCTTGTTTAGCACTAATCCAGATGATTGGCCAAATGTAGAGCAC
>NW_015152789.1:4398-7100 GCF_000732505.1 Cyprinodon variegatus | reverse complement strand
GCTGCCACCCAATATGGCGGACGCGCTGAGTAGTCACGTAACCGTGACGTCACCTGAAAACCCCCTATTCCATTTGGAGAGCGAGATCATCTGTGGTAGCAGCACTAGACATCTTCCAGGCATGTGAGTAAAACTAGCAGCAGCTCAGCGGACTGGCAGAATGAACGGTAGCCGGCGCGCTCAGATAATAACGTAATAACGTTATAACGTAAAAAATAACCCTTTAAATGGGATACACCACGCTTAAAAAAGTGCACACATGAAAACCCCTGAGGGTCAGAGACTCTCCCACCACAGTCTCCTAAAATCCCGTGGGAAACACTGAGAACCCAAATAAATAACTCACTGTTTTTCTTTTCTTCCAGTTTCTCCACAAACGGACGCAGCAGTTTCTGAACAGCAGCGTCTCTCCGTGGAATCAACTCCATGATATCTCTCATTTCAGGGATAGACTCCTCCTCTCCGTAGTGCTCGATGATGACTTCAGCCATTTGTCCTATATTCCTTATATTCTTCTTACTTTTAGGGATTTTTTCCAGGTATTCCAGCATTACAGCAAACTGTTCTTTAGTAAGCTCCTCCAGTATTTTGGTCAGGGACCGTTTCCATTCATTTGCTGAGATCTTCGACATCTCTGAGACAAGCAGAGAAAAACATCCATGTTAGCGACACCAAACCAATCAGAATGACATCATTTCCTTACATAACGAACTTCGAAACAATCAGACTGTATGATCTGGTTGAATGGTCTGTAAAGTGCCTTGAGATTATGTGCTTTGAACCAGTGGTATTTAAATAAACTGAAATGAATTGAACTTAATCACCCAGCTACTTTCTTACAACAGGTTTATCTATCTATCTATCTATCTATCTATCTATCTATCTATCATCGTTTTAATTTAACTAGATAAAATCATTGTAATACGCATATTACCAAACATTCTGTTTTTTCCTGCTGAATTTCTGTTTCAGAACTTGTTGAATATTCAGATGCTATTATTATCTAATAAATGATACCAGTTAGACTGCAGAAAACAGTGGGATTGAATCAGAGTAAACTTTTTCACAGTCCTTTTAAGACCAATAAACTACATCAGAGGATGGAGCTACAATGGTGTATACCTTTTAGGGTTTTTTTGTTTTTGTTTTCATGTATCATATATTCCTCACAATGTTTGGCTTTACTTGTTGAAAAAAATATAAAAATAAAGTTGAAATATCGTGTAAGAATATTTTTTTTTTAGTTTAGGAAAATCCAGAATAAATATATATTTTTAAAAATGGTCGTAGTTCAATGTTAAAACTTTGTGGACAAAGACCAGCCGAGCTGATAGAAACGTGTGACTAGAATGGATTAGATAAGAGCACCGAAATATTTACCTGAAACAGAAACAAAGGGAAAACTACAGATTACCGGGAAGACTTTAACTATCAGCCTATAGCAGGAGCTGCTGATCTGAGATAAGTTTAAAAATAAATCAGAAAATGCATTCGTTTATAAGAGCAAACAGAATTAGCCTTGTGATGTACAGTAAATCCATACTTTCTTTAAAAACCCNTAAAGATTGAGGTTCTGTAGTAAAACTAGGATGTGAAGTGTGGGATATTTCAAACATTTTTAATTGTACAGTTCTGGATTCCACTCACCAGCTGGAGAGTCCTGCTGGTCCTCTGGGTCAGTTCTGTTCCTCTTCTTTGCTGTAAATCACAGTTTAAACTGGGATTAAGAAACCAGCAAATCTCTGTAGATGATCATGAATATAATATAACTGTTATAAACATCCAAACATCAATACTGAAGGACCATCAGAACAATCCTGATCTCCTCTCTGTCCTTTAGGACCTGAGGTTCTGCTAGAATCTGGTTCTGAGCGTTCAACAGCAGATCTTGTAAGTTCTGGGAGGTGGGGGTTAGAGGTCCTAATTTAAAGAGTCTCTCATCGCACCACCATTCAGTGACAGATTGTCATGGCAACCAGGTAATCGATCAGTTGTCATAGTGCTTTAAGATGGTCAGTGTCTGAACCGCTCTTTAATGTAGAAGAACTTAATCTCTGTTCCTAATGGGTTCCGGATCCCGGAGCCCAACAGGGCCCAGAACCCGAATAAATAACTCACCGTTTTCCTTTTCTTCCAGTTTCTCCAAAAACGGACGCAGCAGTTTCTGAACAGCAGCGTCTCTCCGCGGAATCAACTCCATGATATCTCTCATTACAGGGATAGACTCCTCCTCTCTGTAGTGCTCAATGATGACTTGAGCCATTTGTCCTATATTCGTTATATCCTTCTTACTACTAGGGATTTCTTCCAGGTATACCAGCATTTTATCATACTGATCTTTCTTAAGCTGCTCCAGTATTTTGATCAGAGAACATTTCCATTCATTTGCTGAGATCTCAGACATCTCTGAGACAAACAGAGAAAAACATCCATGTTAGCGACACCAAACTCATCAGAATGACATCATAAAAAACTCTGAACCAATCAGACTGTATGATCTGGTTGAATAGTCTGTAAAGTGCCTTGAGATGATGTGCTTTGAACCAGTGGTATTTAAATTAACTAAATTGAAATTGAATTACCCAGCTTCTTTTTTACAGGTTTATCAAAAAAGCTATCTATCTATCTATCTATCTATCTATCTATCTATCTATCTATCTATCTATCTATCTATCTATCTATCTATCTATCTATCTATCTAT
>NW_015152789.1:0-2720 GCF_000732505.1 Cyprinodon variegatus | reverse complement strand
TTTACCTGAAACAGAAACAAAGGGAAAACTACAGATTACCGGGAAGACTTTAACTATCAGCCTATAGCAGGAGCTGCTGATCTGAGATAAGTTTAAAAATAAATCAGAAAATGCATTCGTTTATAAGAGCAAACAGAATTAGCCTTGTGATGTACAGTAAATCCATACTTTCTTTAAAAACCCCAAAGCTGTTGCTGCTACTCACCAAATACCTCTGACTGAAGCTGTCCAGCAGTTTATCCACTTCTGAGGTTTAAGAGGAAAATTTCGTCCTTTTTTGACCGAACTTTATTTAAACTTCACTATTCCGTCTTTCTACCATTAGGTTAGTTTAAAAATCCCGCCAAAATGGGCAGTGACACGCACTAAAAACGTGTGAGCGGGAAATGTCAGCTGTTGCATCACCGCCGCCATATTGGGGAAGTTCTCTTATAGCAAGCCATATTATCATAAAATCAACGTGTTCTGACTATTAGTAATTACTTTTGAGATGTCAAAGAAAAAGTTTTGAATAGGAAAAACTAAATTCTGACAATTCTGAAATTCAACATATGTGAAAATATGTTATGACTCGTGATAGTAACAATTCAAGATATCTTCAATCACATTATGGAGAGTCGAAATGTATTTTGAGATATCTCAAATGATGTCATGTGATTAGTCACGTATCCGTAATTACAATCAAGATATCATTCTGTTTTTAATATTGTTTTTTGTTTCTGCTTTTTTATTTATTTATTTTTTCCTACTTGCTTTGATTCTGTTCTATTTTCCTACATTTTAATCATGTAAAGCACTTTGCATTGTCTTTGTACTGAAGTGTGCTATACAAATAAATTTGCCTTGCCTTGCCTTGCCTCAAAGGTAATTCTGACTAATCAGAATTACATTTCAGATATCCGAATTACGAAATAGTGCCCTAGTGCTGTCACTGAGCTCTCCAAACAGTTGCCTGCAGAATTTTGGGCGCTGGCTCTTCTTGACAACGCAGACATCCCAAAGAAATTCCCAGAAGTTCCAGGAGTCTCCCGGGTATAGATAGTTGCCCACGAGTCGGATAAATTATCCCGGATTTTAGACTATGCGAGGTGGTGTTTTTTTATGCGAGTGAGAGAGCGCTGGCAGTAGAATAATTCATGCACCGTGTGCAGATTAGAACTACTTTGACAACAAGGTGTGGGGATGAAGTTGCTTTTGAAACCTGTACATATCTGTCCAAAGCGATGCTCTGTTCAACAAGTGTTCCAGGCGACTGGTTGTTAGAGAGCTCATTGACAACAACAAATCACATAGTATTGATGTGCCGAGTGTCGGGAGCATCTGTAGCGTTAGCGTGTCTAATGACCGATGAAGTTTTACCTGATCGATATAAAACTGAAAAAAATCTTTTTATGGTGAACAAAGTAACTGCAAGACCATGATATGAAGGGGAAGAACTGAGTAGATCTTTGGCTAGCTGTGCTCACTAGCTAACAGGTTAGCCGCAGTCAGTTAGCCATATTAAGCTACGCTACTTTTAAATTTGTGTCAAGTAAATTTCTACAAGTAGAATAACTGTTTTATTTGTCTAAACCCTCTACGAAAGTCATTTTTAAGATGTCCCATTTATCCTCCCCTGTCCACAGATCTTAATATAAAGAATAAAAATAAGCAAAGACTTTTTTGTCACCAAGGTAAATGACACAGTTCAGTCTTAATATACAGTACTTTCCTTTAAGACTGACAATGATTGTTTTCTACTTTCAGCTACTTTAGATCGCCAATGAAATGTAAAATAATAGCAAATATAGGTAATAATATGTTCAGAATCCAAAAGAGGTTTGATCATTAAGAAATGCAATACAGTTTGTCCAAGTGGAGCTGCCATATATTGACATCATAAGAAGGGGCAGGGCCCCAAGCAGATCTGGTACCTACACCGGAAGTGATTATTTTAGGGACCGGGAACTAATTCCAAACAAAACACTGCTGATAAATAAAAATAAAAATATCCTTTGTCTTATGACAGACAAATTCTGCTACTAGATTAAATAAATGAGGCACACCCATTTTTATTTTAAGTCATTTTTCTATTTTAATTACACAGACTCAAAAAACCATACAAACATTAAAGACAAAATTATAAATCAGAACTATAAAATCTATAATAAAAAAAATAAAAGTAATTTAAAATAATGTCTAAAATCAACATCTCACACAGTGAGAAAGCAATGGGATGAGTTTTTAAGAGCGATTTAAAATCAGACAAAGAGGTAAACAATTTTGCAATGGAAGGTCGTTCCACATCTTTGGAGCTGCCACAGATAAAGCACGATCGCCCCTAAGCATCCGTTTAGTTTTTGGCACCTGAAGAAGCAGCTGATCGGCTGACCTGAGTGAACGGGAGATTGCATGAAGGTGCAGCAACTCAGAGATATAAGATAGAGCAAAACCATAGATAGACTTAAAAACAAATAAAAGAACTTTAAAATGAATCCTTAAATATACAGGGAGCCAGTGTAATGAGGTCAAAATTGGGGTAATGTGCTCATATTTACGAGTGCCAGATTAAAGATGTGCTGCAACGTTTTGCACTCTCTGTAGTTGAACAATGTTAGAGGCACTAACCCCCAAATAAAGTGAGTTACAGTAATCCAGCCGGGTAGCGATAAAGACATGGATTACTGTCTCTAAAAGATCTCTGGAGAGAATGGGCTTCCATTTGCCCAACCACCTTAACT
>NW_015152788.1:30936-32783 GCF_000732505.1 Cyprinodon variegatus | reverse complement strand
CCAAGGGGAAAGCAACACACACAAGAGGGCAAAAGAGGACAACAGAAAAACATGAGAACTAATATAAATCTAGAAATACAACAAAACTGGAATTAAACCAATAAATCTAGAAAACAAGGAGCAAAGTAAAGAACAGCAGGACCAAGACCATGACACATATATTTTGATAATTTTTATTTTTTTAATAGAGCCTAGGCAGAAGTTCAGCTGAAGAAACTGATTGCTTTTCTACACCCACCTGCGATACGGCCAATCAGCTTTAAACTACACCTCCACGAAAGCCAATCAGCATCCAAAGTTCATCTTAAAAGGCCTCCGATACGCACCTGTCTGCTCCTGTGGGCAGGCGGTGGATGGACTGTGTTACTTCATTCAGATGACCCTGTTTTAACCCACCTCCAGCCCCTCCTCCACCATCGCAGCTAAGGCTTCATCAGTTTCTCTTTGTGTGAGTTTTTCAGACTGAAATGTCTCTCACAGTGGACATGTACCTACGACGACAATTTCAGACTCTCCATGATTTCTAAGCAGGAGAACTTGCAAAATAGCAGACTGTTAAAACAATTATTTTCCTCACTGTAATAAAAGATGTAAATAAACGTATATTAGTGGAAATGCACTGACTGGATAGTGGTGATTCTAAATCTTTATTATAACTTGTGTTTTGTGTCAGCAGCAATGGGGGAGTAATCTGATTATCTCCAGATTAATTGTATCTAAATCATTTCAATCTTCTCTATATGATTATTTAAAACCCAACTGAAAATATTAAAATATATATTTGAAATGGTATCCTGTGCTGTAATTTTGTCGTCAAATGATACAAAAATAAATAAATCATACAGATTTTTTTCTTTTAAACCATTTGAATCTTTAAATTCTTGAAGATTTTTGTGTGAAATTATTGATCCATCATTAGAGCAACACATTTATTTTAACAAAAAACATCTGGAATGAAAATCACACAGGAATCAGTAACCAGTTACCCACAGTTCCCAGTTTGGCTTTTTAGTCCCAGTTTATTGTAGAATGAAAAACCTGTGGGTTGATAATCTATAAACATTTTTCCTAAAGAGAAATAAAAACCTGTCAGTTTTTCTGCTAAACAAAATTAAAATTCATCCCATGGAATGTTATTAATAAAGATCAGCATTTTAAAATTTCCTCCTCCATCATCCATCCATCCTTACAGAACGTCATTCTTTTGCTTAACTCATCACAAAGTCCATCATGAGTTTAGCGATACTTCCTGGCCTCTCCAAGGCAACAGAATGGCCGCAGTCATCCAAAATGTCCACCTGGCAAAGTGGCAGCTCCTTCTGGATCACAGCGGCTCCTGAAACATCCAGGACCTGAGAGACAAAGAGCTTAATTACAGTTCATGAACAGAGACTTTCAATGCAAAAAGGATCTAGAAATAAATCAACAATCCTTAAAAGTGTATTTACCTTTCATTTGAGCAGGTAAATAAGATGATTTGATGGTGGAATGACTATATTTACTCTTAAAATTAGCTAATTAGGTAATATGCAATTGAAATATGACTATGCAGTTGTTTTATTCTTATCTTAAATGTAAATTGTCTTCTTTCATTGGAAAAGTGTCTCACTTACCACCATAATTCAAGAACATATGCTCTCATTTTAAGAAAAAAAAAAAAGATTTATTTAGATTTAATTTTTTGCAGTGTAGAATGTGTGGACACATTCCATACACAAAAAAATGATCACACTTCTGTACAAATGTGTCTTATTCAGAATATTAGATATGCTGCCTCATGATCTGGTTTTTACTCTTTCTTTACATTTGAAATATTTTATTAAAATCTTCTCTGTATGACCTAGATC
>NW_015152788.1:25071-28652 GCF_000732505.1 Cyprinodon variegatus | reverse complement strand
CAAGTTAAACCAATTGAGCACAAAGGAACAAAACAAAAACAAAAAAAACAACAGAAACACAGAAGGCTGAAAGAAAAGACATCTTATATACTCCCATCTTATATAGACTAGGGCCGAAACAATCAGATTAATCGTAAATCATCAATTATTAAAATAACCGTCCACTAATAAAGTAATCGTTTAATTGTAAAGGGGATATGCCGGGTTTTTTTTACATTGGGCCCTTGATTTTATGTTATTACATCATGTTCTACTCACCTGTATGAGTTTTGTGTCATTAAGACCTGTTCTGAGGATATTCTGTTAGGTTATATCCAGTAACGTCTTCCTATGGGCAACGACTTGAAGGCACAAACTAAACTGTTCAGAATTGATCATTTATGGTACGCCAGCATTCATAACATGTAAGCGAATCACTGTCTCCCAGACATCCGCGGTTATATTTTTTATATTTCTTTTTAAAACAAAGCAGAGTTGTCACAGGACTAGAGTTGTGACAGGCAGCCCGGGCCACAGGCGGCTACGCTCTACCCCTTCTATTCATTCTAGCTAATCTAAATGGTTCAATTCCATTTGGAGAGCGAGATCATCTGTGGTAGCAGCACTAGACATCTTCCAGGCATGTGAGGAAAACTAGCAGCAGTTCAGTGGACAGGATGAATGAACGGTAGCCGGCGCGTGCGGATGACATCATACAAAAAAACTGCGTTCCCCTTTAACTGAAGTATAGAGACTCTAAAAAATGCCTTTAGAGTCTCCGTGTCAACCTGGGTCAAAAGACTTGGCATGGGGCCTGGGATAAAATCCCCTTCAAATGGCTCTGTAATGATCTCGGCACTGATGCTGGGCTGATCAATCACTCCAGGTTCGGCTCAGATCGGCATTCAGTGAGAAAATCTGAACAGGGTCGACCCACTAATTTACGTGATATCAATGAGCGCAACAAACACGTAACATCGCGTCAGTCTGACAGATTTAATGAGCCAAAACAACTCTGCTTCTTTTAATAAACATTATGCGGCACTATTGAGGGGAATTCGGACAGACGAAAGGACAAAACAATACAGCACAGTTACTACTTCCTGTCTTCCTTACATGTTGCTCTCCATTGTTTACTTTCCTGATTTCTGTCGCGCTGTTGACATCATCAATGCCACCATAGCATAATGGCATCACAAGACATGCAGCGGTGTGGAAACAGAGGCCACACAGCTTGCCATGGGGGGTCAGACCCAGCTTTGTTGCCAATGTGCAGGGAGCCAAATGCTGATTGTTACGTAGCTGGTCGACTCGTCTTTGAAAAACCCTGCTAACCTGCTAATGTCGGAAAGAGGCTTTATAACTGGTACCTCACACAATAACAATTAAAACATCCATCCATCTATCTTCTCCCGCTTATTTCATCAGGATCATGGTGGGGCCAATGCCCATCTCCGGCACTCTATGGGCGAGAGGCGGGGTACACCCTGGACAAGTTGCCAGTCCGTCTCAGGGCAACACAGAGACACACAGAGATGTAGAAAAATACAAACTCCATGGAGAAAGACCCCGGACTGGGAATCAAACCCAAAACCTTCTGGCTGCAAGGCAGCAGTGCTACACACTGAACCACCATACAGCCTGTAATTAAAACATGATAAACATAAATAAAAAGGTAGTTTTTCCAAATTTCTTTAAATAAGTGATGTTTGTAAAGAACATTGTTGGTTAGTGAATTTTTTTTTTTTAAAAAGGGCATTTTGCATCTTCCACCATAATGTAGCCTTAATTCTGAAGCTTGCCAGGGGAACTTAAACAAGACCTTGACTGAGGGTAAAAACATAAAGACTGACCTTCTTTATAGAAGTCGTTGTCTGGGATCCTGTTGGCCAGGAAACCTCGCAGGATCTGACAAAACAATTAGATGAATTATCAACGTTTCCATCAGAGGAGGATACTGAGCAGCTTTCAGAACCAGCGGATTTCAGCTGATCCTGCCTGTACCTGCCGAGGGAGGTTGGGAGGGTTGTGACAGCACAGCTTCATCATGGTGTCAAGCTCATGGAGAGTGCTTGGAATGAGAGGGATGGACTCCTGCTTATTTGTCTTCTCCATCTCTCTCAGACGGCTGATGAACTTGGACTCTGTGGGATAAACCAGACCTACAGGGGAGAGGAGGAAAAGTGTCTGTCAGCGGTGGAGCAAGAATGGAGAAGGTGGTGAGGGGATGAGGTAGAAGAAGATATTCAATTATTTGACCAAAAATATATAAATATGTCATGAAGTTAAAATATGTGACTGTATCATCAAATATTACATAAATAATTACCTTCTTCAATTAAATAACCCGTAAAGATTAATCTAGTACTTGTTTGTATTAAATAATCAAATTTACAATTAAATTATGAAATTAACATTTAAAGCACCTTTAAACATTCAAATATAAATTCTAAATCATAAAATTAGATAAATATTTTTCTAAATAAATATATTTAAAGGTACAGTGGTGGGTGTTTTTTTTCCGGGTGGATCATCTAAATAAGTGGTCCTCCTAACTGTCAATCATTTTGGTGATGTGTTTACATAAGGCCGTCCTACGTGCTCGTCCCCATTTTCACTTACCGGTGGTGAGTCTGCATAGTGGAAAAATTGCAAATCTTCTTTTGTAAAGTGAGCTTGTATGAGCGATGCAAACAGCAGCTTTTAAAAAGAGCATGCACGAGAAAATCAGGAGAATGGGCTTTTGCACACTCTCGCACACTTTTAATGGTGTTTTGTTCTTTAGTCGAGAGGGCAGGTCAGCAGACGCTGATGTCACTTTTATGTATGAGCAGCAGCTTTTCTCGTGAATCATAGAGTTCATCCTGGTTCTCTTCATAGTAAACAGATGAACAGAAGCAGGTAGGTCATTGTTGACTTTAGAAAACCATCCAGTTCTCATCTTCATACCATCAAGATATCGATTAGCCTTAGTACCTAACTTTTACGTTGCTGAAACCAAACCAATACAAATGACAAGAAAAGCTGAGAGAGGCTGACTGTGTCTCCATCTTCACATCCGATTACCAATCCATCTGTTATTGATTTTATTTAGTTCCTATTTTTGTTCAGTAACTGTTCTGTAATGGATAAAATGTAAATGATAAAACCTACTTAAGTAAAAGTAAAAATGTAACTTTGGTAAAATTGACTTTAAAAAGTAAAAAGTAAAGGCAAATTATATTTAATTACAGTAACACAAATAACAGCAAAAAGTTATATTCTAATCTTGGGGCTATATAACACAAAGGTTGGAATCTGATAATTAATTCACAGAGAAGAAGCATCATTTAAAGACTTAAAGCTACAGTGTGTAATTTTCAGCGACATCTAGCGGTCAGACTGCAGACCGCAGCAACATGAACATCTCCCCTCACCGCTTCTCCCCCCCAACAGTACGGTGAGCGTTACGGGACAAAATGTCTTCCACGACGTCTTCTACCTACCTTCTCAAGTGATGAGGTTTGTTTACATAGATAATTTTTAATACTGACATCTATTGTTCAGTACCGTCTCAGTTCATCTCTCTCAACTTGCCGTAGTTACTTTCGAGCGTAATGGGC
>NW_015152788.1:19696-22829 GCF_000732505.1 Cyprinodon variegatus | reverse complement strand
CCCCCGCCGGAGCCGCCCGGACCCCCACACACCAGCGGCGCGCCGCCAGCAGGACCCCCACCTCCTTAGAGGTTTAGCCTCACTGGAAGTGACCTATTTTGGCGTGCTATCCAATCAGAGCTCTACTTTCTCTCTGCTTACCTGAATAGACTGAGGCCCAAACCTCAACAGGAATTTCTCATAGAGGCTGACAGGCAGCGTCCTGCTGCTCCAGAGTAGAGGGGACATCCTATCAGAGACAGGCTCAGCAGCTGATTTATTACCAACATACTCAAGATATCAGGTGCATTTCTGCACATATGTACAGTAATACAGTTTAATGACAATTTGTGAAGTTTGACAATGCATATTTCAATAGGAATTTTCCTAAATTTGCAGGGGAGGTTTACCCTACCTAGTATTCAACAAGAAATTAGTACTGAGTGATTTCTTTTTAGGAAAGATTCAGGAAGAGAAAGCTTAAAGATGGAAAGACACATAGCTTTCCATAACAAGATACAGAAATAACAAGACTAAGTTTGCAATGTAATGGTCGTAATTCAGTTTTTTGTATATAAATGAATAACAAAGAGAATGTGGAATGGTATTTTTGTTTGGCCTGTTTGTAAGTGATGTTAAAGTCTGTTTTTTCTCTTGGAAAGAAGTATTAAAGGAAGTCTCCCCCCCTAGGCTAGATATATGGGAAACATGTCAAGATTCTCACGTCCTGGTGTGAATAGAAAACAATTGTCATCTCTGTCCTTTGAAGTGCTTCTCTCGGAAAATATTAATGTGTGTGAAGTCCCCCTTTTTATGCAGAGGTGAGAATGTTGCAGCCTCAGAACATCACTGAGCTGCATTTAGGCTGGTTGTGATGTTCTCCTCTGCAGAGTAAAATAAAACCTTTTCTTCCTTGGATATCAACTGGATATCAACTCTCAGCGCTCATATTTTTTTTCTAACTCGACAAGAATTATGACCCGTAGCATCTTTCCCCGGTGGAAGAAAAGACTCTGCTTGGAGTTAGAGTTTGGCAGCAGACATGGTCAGAAAGCTCCATTGGATTTCATCACTGCTTTTTGCGAGTGCAATGTCTCTGCTGGCTCCCTCCAGACAAGCCATGCTCTGGGGTGGTGAAAGCCAAGTGTAACATTTAAGTAAAATCAAATCCTGGTCAAGAGTGAGGGGAGAATGGAGTGGGAGACTGACAGGCAGATTAGTGACGCTGCTGCCTGAATGCAGACACTCTAATGGTGTGCAGAGGTGAAGAAAGAGCTGAGAAAAAAAAGGCAAAGCTCTCGATTTACCGCTTAGTTCCTATCTTTACATATAGTGAAATCTGGATCCAATCTGAGATCCCGAATGCAAGTGGCTTAAATTATCTTCCCCTGCAGGGTGGCTGCTCACTAAATAGTTGTTACACCTCAGGAAAATGATGGCTTGAAAATGAAAACTTAAAGGGATAGTTCGGGANAATGCTGATTGTTAGCTGGTCGACTCGTCTTTGAAAAACCCTGCTTACCTGCTAATGTGGGAAAGAGGCTTTATAACTGGTACCTCACACAATAACAATTAAAACATCCATCCATCTTCTCCTGCTTATTCCATCAGGATCATGGTGGGGCCAATGCCCATCTCCGGCACGCTATGGGCGAGAGGCGGGGTACACCCTGGACAAGTTGCCAGTCCAAATTTCTCTAAATAAGTGAGGTTTGTAATGAACAATGTTGGTTAGTAAATGTTTTTTTTTAATGGCATTTTGCATCTTCCACGACAATGTTGCCCTAATTCTGAAGCTTTGCCAGGGGAACTTAAACAAGACCGTGACTGAGGGCAAAAACACAAAAACTGACCTTCTTTATAGAAGTCGTTGTCTGGGATCCTGTTGGCCAGGAAACCTCGCAGGATCTGACAAAACAATTAGATGAATTATCAACGTTTCCATCAGAGGAGGATACTGAGCAGCTTTCAGAACCAGCGGATTTCAGCTGATCCTGCCTGTACCTGCCGAGGGAGGTTGGGAGGGTTGTGACAGCACAGCTTCATCATGGTGTCAAGCTCATGGAGAGTGCTTGGAATGAGAGGGATGGACTCCTGCTTATTTGTCTTCTCCATCTCTCTCAGACGGCTGATGAACTTGGACTCTGTGGGATAAACCAGACCTACAGGGGAGAGGAGGAAAAGTGTCTGTCAGCGGTGGAGCAAGAATGGAGAAGGTGGTGAGGGGATGAGGTAGAAGAAGATATTCAATTATTTGACCAAAAATATATAAATATGTCATGAAGTTAAAATATGTGACTGTATCATCAAATATTACATAAATAATTACCTTCTTCAATTAAATAACCCGTAAAGATTAATCTAGTACTTGTTTGTATTAAATAATCAAATCTACAATTAAATTATGAAATTAACAATGAAAGCACCTTTAAATATTCAAATATACATTTTGAATAATAAAATTAGATATATATTTTTTTAAATAAATATACTTAAAGGTACAGTGGTGGGTGTTCTTTTTCCTGATGGATCATAAATCTAAATAAGTGGTCGTCCTAATTGTCAATCATTCTAGTGATGTGTTTATGTAAGGCCGTCCTACGTGCTCGCCCCCATTTTCACTTACCGGTGGTGAGTCTGACATAGTGGAAAAATTGCAAATCTTCTTTTGTAAAGTGAGCTTGTATGAGCGATGCAAACAGCAGCTTTTAAAAAGAGCATGCACAAGAAAATCGAGAGAATGGGCTTTTGCACACTCTCGCACACTTTTAATAGCACTTTTTTTTTATCACTTTTTTTTAAGAGGAGGGGGCGGGTCTTTTCGAAAATGTGCAAAAATCGTCCACTGTACCTTTAATTATTTCATTCTATTATTTATTTCATGGTTTTTGCACAGCAGTCTCATGCTGACAGTGTTTCAAACAGTCGACTTCATCCTTGAATTCATGGGGCGGGAATGTGGCAGCTGCTATACAGACGCTGATGTCACTTTTATGTCTGAGCAGCAGCTTTTCTCTTGATTCATAGAGTTCATCCTGGTTCTCTTCATAGTAAACAGATGAACAGAAGCAGGCAGGTCATTGCTGACTTTAGAAAACCATCCAGTTCTCATCTTCATGCCATCAAGATATCCATTAGCCTTAGTACCTAACTT
>NW_015152788.1:16024-17640 GCF_000732505.1 Cyprinodon variegatus | reverse complement strand
TGTTTTTTTTTTCTTTCACTGTATTAGAATGATGTAAATAAATAATGAAATACAGAAGGACTCCTAACATTTTATCTTTATTTAAGGGTCTAAAACAAGTAATGTTTGTTACATTGATGATAGGCAGCCACATGTCCTTGTTGGCAGAGAAACCGTGCAGAAAGAGCAGAGATGGTGTGGCGCCTCCTGGTCTTCCACGGCTTGAATAACAGAACCGATAACTTCCTCTGTGACAGTACCGGACCTCCATTCCTAACCTTTGGCGCCTGAACCTGATGGAACAACAGCAGATAAAAACCAACACCTCTCTGGTGCAGCAGTAGCTTCCAAACAGCGAGGCTTTCCTCTGATGCAGGGTCGCTCACACTGAGTCTGGTTCTGCTGGAGGTTTCTTCTTGTTAAAAGGGAGTTTTTCCTCTCCACTGTCACTACAAGCATGCTTAGTGTGAGGAGTTGCATTCGAGTCAATGAGTCGATGCAATCAACTGGTTTTCCTTTTAATCAATTCGACTGGATGATCTGGTTGAACTGTAAAGTGCCTTGAGAAGACGTGTTGTGAATTGGCGCTATATAAGTAAACTGAATTGAATTTGGTTAAAATAAAGAGATAATAGAGTGATTCATTAACCACGGTTATAAGGAAGGCAATGATCCCAATGAAACCCTGCTATAAAGGAAGCAGTGTGTTCTATGGTGTTTACCAGTTATAGGCCCTGAGGAGCGCTCCAGGCCAGAACAGGAAGGTGATAATGAATGCAACCACAGGGAGAAGGAGAACCCCCCCTGTTAGCGTCAACATTGCTGCTACACTTAGTTCCATCGCTGCTGCAAATGCCTTAGAGAAAAAAAAAGAAAAACATGATTAATTAATGCGTCTGCTCTCAGAGAACAGAAGCATTATGTGTGATAAATGAGAACAGAATTTCCAGTGATCAGAACTGCTCTTTTTTTTTTTATAAAGATAAATTCTGTGAAGTTAACTAAAATAAAAGGAAACACTTAACAACAGTCTTTGTTGTGCTTTGGTTAAGTCTCGAAAAAGTGCTATACAAGTGTGATAATATAATATTAATTGAACTTTATTGATTTCACATTGGAGGAATTTACCTCTGTATTTAACCCGTCCCATTGGGGAGCAGTGGGCTGCCATTGTGGTGCGCCCAGGGAGCAGTGTGGGGTTAAGTATCTTGCTCAGAGTGTCAGTCTGTGGGAGTGGGTTTTGAACTCAAAACCTCAGGATTCCAAGCTCTATGCCCTAACCACTAGGCTGCCGCTCCCCCGTTTTACCATTTAATTATGTAAAAGGCTATTATAAACAAATACCTTTTTAATTGCAATTTAAAGCACCTAATGGTTTCAGTGCTTTTGGGGAGTTTATTCCAGATTAGTGGAGCATAACCTCCCCATAAGTTAAAGATTGCTTCTGATTCTGGTTTTGCGGAGTAGATTTGGGCCAGTAGACCTGAGAGGACTGGGCGGCCAATTGACCGACAACAAGTCTGTTATGTATTTGGATTCTAAGTCATTTAGTAATTTAAAGACTTACAGAAATCTCTCAGAAAAAGTCTATTTTCTGAGATATGCTGAGCCAGTGTTAGAACTTTGTAACTGGGGGA
>NW_015152788.1:13611-15026 GCF_000732505.1 Cyprinodon variegatus | reverse complement strand
TCTGACTGGATGATCTGGTTGAACTATAAAGTGCCTCGAGATGACGTGATGTGAATTGGCGCTATAGAAATGAACTGAATTGAATTTAATTTCTAGTTTCCAGCTGTATTAACTAAAGCTGTGCGCTAACTTTTAAACACTCTTCTGTGTTTTTACACAGAACATAAATGGGTTTATAGTCACCTGTGGACATCAATATGTATAGCTATGCATCGTCTGCATACTTAGAAAACCAGGTTAGTTTATAATCATCCTCTGTCAGATTACATTGGTCACTAACTTGTAACCTGCTTTTTTTGAGTAAAGCCACTCTCTGTCTCGCCTTGAAGTATGGGTCCTCTTTTCTGAGGACCCATACTTCAAGGCGAAAAGAGGGAATCCATTAATTTCAGCTGACTCACACTCATAAGTGGTTGAGACAACAGCCATCTGTGGGGTCTCACTTTTCCAGAGGAAACAATGGATTTTCCTGTCATTCCAAAAAGTATATTTTAAGTAAAGGTGAGATCTTCAGATTTTGTTGTTAATGTTTTGACCTTGTGCCTAAAACATGCCATTTATCATTGTGCATGCTGGCTGAGTTACTGACCTTGCTGTTACCTCACTTTGCCTCATATAAAAACATTCACTTGGCTATCATTAGTTAGAATAACAGGCAGAGTTGCGTTAAAATTCCACTATATTAACCTCAACAATCACTTTTATTTGGTACATTTGTAACCAAGTAATGTCATCAAAGTTTTCTGTCGGGGCCAGAGCGCCAAAGAACTTATTTTATTTATGTCATTATCTGCTTCCATCTCCAGGAACCCCAGTCGGCCTCAGGAGATGGCCGAGGTTTCTTCCTTTTAAAAGGGAGTTTTCCTCTCCACTGTTGCTGCATGCATGTTCATTGTGAGGGATTGCAGATTCAAAGAGTCAATGCAATTACAGTAGCTGGTTTTCCTTAGATGGAAAAATTGTGAACAATCGGACTGTTACCTGTATAAATAAATTAAACTGACAAAAACGTTTTGTAATTAAAGCTGTTTTCTGTGTGAGTCTCTCCAGGTTGAGATAATAGTACATGACCAACTTTAGAGTTATGAAGTAGATAATTTATTTTCATAATTAAAGTAAAATCAATCCCTTAGCATGAAAAGTTTTAAGAAATATTTGACATTGATATTTTTCCTCCTACATCTGATCAGAGTTTTTGCTTTATAATTTTTGCATTTAAGTACTAAAAAACTGATTACCACTGCCACCCGGTAGCTCAGCTAGCGTAGCAGCCAGAGCGACCTGTCAGCTGAGTTTTGTTGTTCTATAAAAACATATTTAAAAATATAGGATCATAATATCTCTTAGAAAGTAAAAAAAAACCCCTCTTAAAATGACTTTTTGTGACAAAATGATATGGGTTACGAGAACATAAG
>NW_015152788.1:8728-12298 GCF_000732505.1 Cyprinodon variegatus | reverse complement strand
AAAAAAATGAATAAACCATACAAAGACGAGTCAATATTAAAGCTTCCAATGCTTCTGTTCTTTGAAGGAAAGATATTTTTGTTGATCTCTTTGACATACATTTTTTATATTAAAGTAAACCGATCAATCTTTGAATAAATTACTTGGTAAAGTCATGCCTAAAAGGGCACATTTGAAAACAACCTTTTCTAAGTGCAAAAAATATGTTGATTTGTAAAGTGGGACATTAAAAAAGTTAATGATGGCCATAAGAGAAAAAATATAGATTTAATAGTCATTAATAACTTTAAATAATATTTATTTATCTAAGGTAAATTATAATTCTATTCATGTACCAGAAATAACATAATTTTGTTTCACATTTACAAATAGAAATATTGCTACTTTGTGAACAAAGAGTACCACAAGGAAGCTTTGGGCCATCACACCTTCAAAGGATGGATCAAACTACCGCCTACATCCCTCCAGGAACGGTTCCAGTCATGCCATCAACAGACTGTGGGATAGTAGACCTCCCAGCATCGACCTCCCACCAGACCGTTCCATCGTCAAGCAGACATCCATCTGTAGCTATCTCCAAGACACCTGTGCACATGTAACATGGCACATTTGAGGGTGCAAAAGAGGTTTCTGATGACTGAAATTTCATCAATCAGTGTGAGACATTTCTAACAGTAAGTCCCCTATCTGATCCTGAATTATTGGGAGGTTTAACAGCTGTCTTAACCCCTTAACATCCACCTCATTTTGGGTAATCCTCGCCAATTTGCATACCCAAATAGAAAGGCAAATAACTTAGGAACTGTAAGCCCTCTAGTTTCCTAATATATAAATTAAAATTGGGTGAGTAGAACACAGACCAACCTGCATCAGTTCAAACATGGCTCAAAGTTGTTGTTTTTATTTATTCTTGGAAATGATAGGTCTTTGTTGAACAGCAGGAATAAAGACATTCTTGAAAAAAAGGGTGGTTTATTGTTTTATATATGTTCCAAATCATATCAACCACAAATGCAGAAAATTTCAGACCTCTAGCTATAACAGTTCCAGAGCTGTGAGGTTTGGTGTCAGCTTGGAGCTGCGCGCAATGGCTCCACCTGCTGGTAAAAATTTTACTGGTGGGATTTTATGCATTCTCAATTATTACCCCAACTTAAAGTCCACTGGGTGGCCAGCGACCCGATGGATTTTAAGAGGTTAAAAGCAGGGTGACCAGACGTCCCCGATTTACGGGGACAGTCCCAGTTTTGGACAACTGTCCCTGGCTAAACCTCTCCACCGAAAATGTCCCAGATTTTACCGNAGGTTTTGTTGAGGCCACAGACTGGGATGCACTGTGTCAACCACATGAAAGTGTGTGACTGACTGCACAAACTTCTGTATAGATAACACCATCCATATCAGAACAGTGAAATGCTTCACAAATAACAAACCATGGATCACAAGTGATCTGAAGAAATTGCTCTACAAGAAAAAGCAAGCCTTTAAGAAGAGAGAAAGGGAATATACAATGAGGAGTATTCTGCTCTTAATCTCACATATTTAAAGGATCTCATTTTGATTATTTTTTTTATTTCAAGACGCCGATCCGGATGATTTTTACCTATCAGACTTTGATTTGTGTAAGCACGATAAATGAACATAGATAGACTGTTTTTAGGTGAGGTGTCAGTCACTGAAACACTCACCTACAAAGACAGTAACATCACAGAGAAGATCTACATCGTCAGAGACCTACACATCGGTCTATTAAGCAGGCCAGCTTGAGTGAGACTTAAACACCGTTTACACTACCCTTGAAAAACCGTGCCGAGACCAGTCCGTGCTCAGTAACTGAGATAATTTATCGTGTGTAAATGGAAAGCAAACTGAACTGAACCGAACTAGACACAACCAAACCGAGCTAACTGCAGACCAGTTCCAGAGGTTGGCTCGGCTTAGTTTTTCCCTGGCTTGGTTCTCTGATAACAAGTGCATGAGCAGAATGTGTCATCTCCGTCTGGCTGCATATCCTGATTCACACTCCATTCCAGTAGTTGGCGGTAATGCCCCTCTGGAAGTTGCTTGCCAAGCAACACAAAACAGAAGAAGAAGAACAACTAGGCGAGGAGTCAAAGAACCGAGATAGCGTGATGTGTAAACGGTCGTAGGAACCAAGCTTGGCCTAGTTAACTGATCCGAGCTCGGACCAGTCTCCGCATGGATCGGTTTTTCTAGGGTAGTGTAAATGGGGTATTAAACTGGTTGCTCGGATGGATATGATCAATCAAGAGACGGTGAGGACGACATACCCGAAATTCTGCGATGAATTGGGGCTGATCCAGAAGCCCTATATCATCAAACTTAAAACAGACACCAAACCCTCTGTCATGATGGGTTCACTGATGAGACCCAGTTATGCAGAACACCACGGAGACGGAAACAATAGTAAAAGTTTAACAATGTTTATTGGCTCAGGAGGATCCACGGCAGACTCTGCTGGAGAAAGGTGGTACTTCTCCAGCTCCCAACAGTACCCCCCCCTCAACGACCGCCTCTTGGCGGTCCGGAAGACGTCGATGGCAGAGAGCGCTCATANAGAGCGCATTTTACGTTCAGTGCAGTGGCCCGCCTCTGACTGGGCATATAGCCAATCATATTTTAAAATTTTGGGGTGGCACTTGGGGTGGCCAATCAGATTTCAGGGGTGGCCTGTGCCACCCAAGGCCACTCCCTGAACACGCCAGTGCATACCAGACCAGGCCTACAAAAGTGTCATGCATAGATTAAAGCAGCCCTCAAACACTGGTATGGTCCAGGTGGCTCTAAGCTGAATGTGGTAGGGTCAGTCACTGAAACACTCACCTACAAACACTAACATCACAGAGAAGATCTACATCATCAGAGACCTACACATCGGTCTATTAAGCAGGCCAGCTTGAGTGAGACTTAAACCCCGTTTATACTACCCTTGAAAAACCGTGCCGAGACCAGTCCGTGCTCAGTAACTGCGATAATTTATCGTGTGTAAATGGAAAGCAAACTGAACTGAACCGAACTAGACACAACCGAACCGAGCTAACTGCAGAACAGTTCCAGAGGTGGGCTCGGCTCAGTTTTTCCCTGGCTTGGTTCTCTGATAACAAGCGCATGAGCAGAATGTGTCATCTCCGTCAGGCTGCACATCCTGATTCACACTCCATTCCAGTTGTTGGCGGTAATGCCCCTCTGGAAGTTGCTTGCCAAGCAACGCAAAACAGAAGAAGAACAACTAAGTTAAGCCGACTTTCTCAAGTAAATCCACGAAAGGTTGCTGTCTTCGCCTGACCCTTTGCAAACACTGAAGTACAGCAATAGTAATTAAGCATAGCTTTCTGAATGTGAGGGGCGCTGCCATTTTGATTTGCTTGATTCCCTTCTTCTTCGTCTTCTTCTTGTGTTTTATGGCAGTTGGCAAACAACTTTTGGTGCATTACCGCCACCAACTGCTTGATTTCCTCCTTCAATACTGGCAGTAATATCGCAGATCATCACCAGGAGGCGAGGAGTCAAAGAACCAAGATAGCATGATGTGTAAACGGTCGTAGGAAC
>NW_015152788.1:4221-6932 GCF_000732505.1 Cyprinodon variegatus | reverse complement strand
AATTGGGGCTGATCCAGAAGCCCTATGTCATCAAACTTAAAACAGACGCCAACACCCTCCTCTCTCAACGTCCCAAGGCGAGTACCACTGCCACTCATGGGCAAGGTGAAGCGGGAGCTGGAGAGGATGGAGAGCCTGGGCGTTATCAGCTTCATAAAGGCGCTAACCGAGTGGTGTTGCGGCATGGTGGTGGCTCCCAAGAAAAACAATGAGGTGAGAATATGTGTGGACACAATGAGTCAGTGTGGAGGGAAAAGTTGATCCTGCCATCTGTTAAACACACCCTAGGTATGCTGACGGGGGCAAAGTAGCTGACCAAGCTCGACGCAAACATGCGCTTTAACCAGATACCACTTTCAAAAGACTCAGCTCTGTACACTACCTTCATCATGCCATTCGGGCGGTAGACTTCAACAGGCTACCCTTCGGGATCAACCCTGCATCGGAGCACTTCCAGAACAGGATGACATCAGAGGTCACGGCAGGCCTGGAAGGCGTTGTCTGCCACGTCAACGACATCCTCATCTGGGGGGGATACGAAGTAGCAGCATGACAGCAGAGTGCATGCATCCTGGAGTGGGCAGAGAAGGCAGGTGTGATGCTGAACATGGCCAAGTCCGAGTTCAGGAGACAAGAGCTAAAGTTCCTGGGGCACATCATCTTAGACTAAACAAAGGCAGTCCAAGACATGAGAGAGCCGACGAACATTAGCGAGCTTCACAGCTTTCAGGGGATGGTGGACCAGCTCGGGAAGTTAATCCCCAACCTCTTTGAAAAAGACAAGCCACTGAGAGCCCTCCTCTCAAAGAAGAACATGTGGTGCTGGGGGCACGATCAGCAATGTGCTTTCTGCAACCTCAAGCTTGAACTCTCCTCCACCAGCTGTATGACCCAAACAGCCCACGTAAGATTTCAGCTGACACTTCATCTTACAGCTGGGAGCTGTGCTGCTGCAGAAAAAGGCAGAAGCGTGGCTATCGATCGCATATGCTTCCAAGTCACTAACTGACATAGAACAGCGACACACCCAGCTGGAGAAAGAGACACTGGCGCTGACAGTGCACTTCGAAACAGACCACAAACCTCTAGTGTGCCTGCTGGTAGGCCAGGCTCTGGATGTATTACCACCAAGAATTCAGAGATTCAGAATGCTTCTGATTAGGTACTCCTACTCAAAGCCGTACCTCAGCTGACACACTCTCACTTGCACCACTGACAAATGCAGAGAGGAGCAGTGACAATGACTTGATGGAGGACACAAACATCCAAGTCTAATCTGTGATGGAGCACCTCCCAACCAGCAACAGATACCTGATAGACCTTCGTGAACCGCTGCAGGACGACAGCGTCTGCACGCAGGTGATGAAGTACTGTGTGGAGGGGTGGCCAGATAGGAACGAGCTGCAGGGGCCCGCCAAACACTATGGGCACGAGAGAGCAGTCCTGAANTGCGGAAGGAAAAACAAAAAATGTTATGGTTTCACGATGATTACCTGAGATAAGCAGCTCGAGAGGCTGGGTTTGATGGGTGACTTGGTGGAGTTTCTTCCCATCGATAGCGGAAACACATAAAGGCTGGTTTAGAGGAACGGTTTCAATCTGAAGCTGCTGGACAAGATTAGAGTCTATTAAGTTTCGTTCACAGCCTGAATCGATGAAGGCAGAAAAACAGAGGTTCTGGTCAGAGAAAAATAAAGTGGCTGGGAGCATCAGACGAGGACATTTTTTAGAGTTAACATGGCCTGCCAGACTCCTCAAAACCTCTGACGGGCCCCGGCTTTTGATTTAGCTGGGCATGAAGCGATGAAATGACCACTCTCACCACAGTAGATACACAGTTTGCTCAGAAAACGTCTTTGTCTTTCCTCTGGAGTCAGCCTTGTATGTCCAACCTGCATGGGTTCAATTTCCGTATCTCCAGTATGAGAGGCCTGAACAGGCAAAGGGAGAGACTGAGTTTTTGGTTTCGGCTTGGACAAATGTTCTGTGGGAGCAGAAAAAACAGTCACGTTATTAGAAGCAGGGGCAGAGGCGAAGGAACCCAGATTCTTATTTTTAGAGCTGTTTCTGGCTCGGATCCTGTTATCCAACTTAATTGTAATGCGGATTAATTCTTCAAGTGTTGCAGGTTCGTCGAGGGTTGCTAGTTCATCCTTGATCCTTTCGTTTAAAGCAATAAAGTAAGCGCCCTTTAAAGCACTTTGATTCCATTCGGAAGCAGCCGCTTTTACCCGGAAGTTAATGGAGAACTCCGCCACCGAAGAATTTCCCTGTTTGAGATTGAAAAGAGCACGAGAGTCAATGGTTTGATCAGTTTCTTGATTGAAAACTTCTGAAAAATTCTGAGACAAAATCGGAATATTGACAACTGAGGCTTTCGTCAGAGGCAAACCTTGCCTGAGCCCATTCCAGGGCTCTTCCTGTTAATTGGGAGAAAATGAAAGTTATTTTCTTGAAATCCGTGGAAAAACTGCTGGGAGAGTTCTGAAAAATAAGGCGACATTGAAACAAAAAACCCTTGCAGTCCTTCATATTACCAGAAAATTTCTCTGGGAGACTTGGGCGGAACTCTGGTGATGACGTCACTGCCGGTGACCTCGGAGGCGGAACTGGACCCGGAAATGGTTGCGCCGCCATCGTGGCATTAGCGCTGCTCATGTAGTTAGCATAACTCTGAAGCATTTGATTCTGCATTTCAATATGGGTATTTA
>NW_015152788.1:0-1157 GCF_000732505.1 Cyprinodon variegatus | reverse complement strand
TCCAGTTTCATTAGCCTCAGAGTCCTTTAGCATACCGTCTCCCGTAGCCTTCAAATCCGTTAATCTTCTAGATTCAGTTAACACATCTGCTTCTTTAGTTTCAGAACCCGGTAGTGTTTCGGTTCCCCTAGCTTCAGAACCAGTAATCAGTTCTGGAGCTCTAATTTTTCAGCCCGTTAGCAGTTCAGATTCCCCAGCACCAGGACCCGGAAGTAAAACCGTACTTCCTGTTTCAGGGACAATTAGCTTTTCTGCGTCTCCAGCCTCAGAACCCTTGACAGTCAGTGCTCCCCACATTCAGGAGTCAGACCTCTGGAATTTTTATTATGGGGATAGAGTCGATCTCTTCCCCTTTATGCCACCTCATTTTTCTCTCTGCCAGCCAGAACAAGCGTCACCATCAATTTTTAATCCAGTTAGCCTAGACCCAGAACCAGTTTGTGAACCTGATAGCAAACCAGTTAGAGCTGCGTCCAAACCCATTTACACACCTGTTAGCCTTTTGCCAGAACCAGTCTGTAAACCTGAACCCTTTAGACCTGTGTCTGAGAACCCCCGACGTGAGAGACGGCGTCGCCGTGAACCAGCTCTGAGCAGTCTAGAGACCACTGAGCCGGTTCTGAGCCGTCTAGAGACCCCTGAGTTAGCTCTGTGCCATCCAGAGACCCCTGAGTTAGCTCTGTGCCGTCTAGAGACCCCTGAGTTAGCTCTGAGCCATCCAGAGACCCCTGAGTTAGCTCTGTGCCGTCTAGAGACCCCTGAATTAGCTCTGAGCCATCCAGAGACCCCTGAGTTAGCTCTGTGCCGTCCAGAGACCCCTGAGCAGAACTTTAAAGAGGTGTCAGAATTCGAGGTATGTGATTTTACGCCTCCTAGGACCTCTCTGCAGGCGCCCCTGACCGCCAAGATTCCTCCGGGAGCATCACAAGCCACTTCAGAGACTGAACCTTTGCCACCAAGGGCGGTTTCTTCCATGCTGGATTTGGAGCCACAGTCGGTGGTCTCCCCTGTTCCAGATGTGGAGCCACAGTCGGTGGTCTCCCCTGTTCCAGATGTGGAGCCACAGTCGGTGGTCTCCCCTGTTCCTGATGTGGAGCCACAGTCGGTGGTCTCCCCTGTTCCTGATGTGGAGCCACAGAGGGTGGTCTCCCCTGTTT
>NW_015152787.1:29431-33167 GCF_000732505.1 Cyprinodon variegatus | reverse complement strand
TTCATTTTCCTCATCCATCAGAACACCAGCAGGGGGCAGTCTGGGCTCAGAGGAGGCAGGCCACAGGTTGGGTCAGGATGTTCTGTTGCTTCTAGTTTTGGTTTCTATGGTTTCTAACATTCAGTGTCGCCTCCTACAGATATTTGCTTGGTGACGCCCCTAATAGAATGACATCCTTTTTTCCTAATAATGATTTAAAACATTAAAACAATCAGCATGAAGCAATAACTGAGCTCAATGCAGCAGCAAACAGAACCTTTTGGACTTCATCCAAATGTTGTAGAACCAAACAGAGCCTACAGACTTTTTATTTTCAGCAGGTTTCTTCAGGGAGTCTCTGATGTCAATCAGTTGCTGGTCGACTGGAATAAATCTCTGAGGAGAGTCGACTACAGTCTCTCTCTGACAGCATTGTTGCCATGGTTACCTGGTGATGGCCTTCTGGGTATTTCTACTCTCTAACATATGAGATAGTAGGCGGGATCTGGGCATTCCCAGCAGTTCTTTCTGTTTTCTGTTATCCAGTCAGGCCTGATGTTCCTCCTCCACTTTCAGAGGTACGGTCACATTGCTGCAGGTTGGAAGGGCAACTAGACATGTTTAAAATGTGTAATGTGGTGAATATATACATTAAAGGGACGGCAAAGAAATGTGTTTTATTTACATGTGCACTGGAACTATAAGAGGAACTGACACTGAGCATTTAAAATATTAACTTCACTATACAAGTTGTACATCTGGGCTGTAGTTACTCTGTGTAGCACATTTCATGAAGTTTATCCGGGGCTGAAATAATTAATCATATTGATTGATTATTTAAGTAATCATCAACTAATTTAGTAATTGATTAATCGTCAACCAGAGTATAGGGCCACTAAAATATGCCTTTAGCTGGCAGAGTGATTATTAGTTGCAGGCTGCATAAAATTAGGGCTGCAACTTGCAGCCCTAATTTTATGGTAACATTCCAAACACATTTCTTCCATAATGCTGAAGGGCAGCTGCTTCACCTTGAGGCTGCCCTTCATTATTATATCTGTTTCCTACAATCATAGAATGTTTCTATTATACAAGTGGGTTTTTAATATTAAAGGATTAAATATAACAACCTTTATCATCATCCTATATTGCTTACTGTCTGAATGTTAAAATAGCTCCTTATCTTCTTTTTTAATGGCATCATCTACAAACACAACACTAAGAATGAGCCTAAGTGTATTCAAATATAAAATCAGTTTTAACAATTATAAAAGACAATATAACACTATCTTATCTGTAATGTAATAGTAACCAAAATAAACAGCATCCTATTTCTAGAAGTAGAAGTAAATTAAATAGAACTATTTTTATGTGGAAAACAAAAATAGCAGATCTTTAGCATCTTTCTCTGACCTTTATTGTTTATACCCTACTTGGTACAAACCCTTTGTACTGCCCTGGTGGATCAGGGTAACGGTGATGGATTCTTTAGCATCTTTATCTGTTATGTTCTAAAAAAGAAATAAAACCTGTTATTTATACCTGAACTGCAGTCAAAAATGAAATCAGTAATAGCAAAGAAATATTGGTGAAAGGGAATCAGAGATGTTGATTTGTAGTCCATTTTGACAGCAGTTTTCAGAACTCCTGTCTGTCTCTATTTAGTTTTATAAAATAAATCCTAAAATTGGTTACTTACATTTCTCAAGTTCCACAAATCCAAACTCTCTCCTGCTTCTATACAGAACTGCAATTAGAAGCTTTTGCCTGTTTTAGCGTAGATAATATTTAGTTTTTAATTGGAACTAGTTTTGTAGCCTATTATTTATTTTGGTAACCGCTGTATTCTAGTGTCAATTTATTTTTGTTTTGCGCTCCAAGTACACACACATACACACACACAGACTAGAAAACAAGCAATCAGAAAGAGAGAAGGAGGAACTTCTAGGAAAAAAATCAGAGAATGGAGTTAAACTGCACAGTTGATCCGCTGCTACGTGAAAGAAACATGAAAGACCAGGCAGCTGCAGCTACCAGGCAGAGAAGCTGAGAGAGGAAAAGAATCCACTGCTGCAACAACGCTGTATAGTAAATTATAAACATGTTGCTCACATCGAATTGTTGGTAGGGACAAATAGGTCGATCCAAAATTTTGGTAGGGACATGTCCCTATGGTCCCTAAGCAAACCTACGCCCATGCATTAAGGGTTCAGGAAGAACAGAAGAAGACTGTTGTTCCTGAACCTCACTGAAAAAATAAACAACTCATAAGAATTACTTAAAAAATATATTGTACGTATGTATTTGCACACAAATTTAATGCTGTAATGTGGAGTAAAACCAGGATCAAATGAATTATTTTATATAAAACAACAATTGTGAAGATATTTATTCAAACAAGTTTACTTATGTTTCATACGTATGAAAGTGGTGGGTAAATTTAGTATCACTCTAGAATTTGCCATTATAAAATAAAGTAGATGTGAATTATTTGATTTTGCTTAACATTGATTTACTTTGTTGCATCATGTTACGCCACTCACNTTATTGTGGCATTTAAAATGCTTTATTAAAAAAAAAATGTTTATAAAAACAATTTGGTCAGACATATTATACCATGATATATTTGCGTGGAACTGCTTCCGGTTGATCGCAAAGCTGTATGTTCAGAAAAGAAGCTTGAGTCGGAGAAAAAGCTAGAGAATGGAGGGGAAACACTAATTTCCTGCAGGCTGTGGACGGGTACCTGTTGGTGGCATTAAAACTATTTCTAAGAGCATTAAAAAGCATTAAATCTGAGTTATTAATTCCTGTATAAACCCTGAAATAGGGAGGACTTAGGTAGCTCATTATGCACATGGGTGGTCATATGTTCTTTTTGTTTGTTTTTTTACCAGTTCCCAATTTTCAGTTTTCAGTCACAGTCAGTCAATTAAAGATCAGGTGCAGGTATTAGAGTGAGAGCAATAGACGAATCCTGTGAAGCCTGTAACCCGTTTGTCTGAATGCAGAAATAAAGCAAGCAGAGAACTGGATTTTGACCCTCTTTTGATCTTTTTAGACTGAAGCCAGAATCCATGGTGCATCAGGCGGCTATTTGACTTAACTTTCACCTTTTGCTTTGATCACATCTTAAGTTTTTTGAAATTTTATTTTTGTACAGATAGTCACTACAGATATATTCCAGGAGCAGAAAAGCAAAGCTCGGACAGATTTAATGAGCTTTGCTCAGTTTTGCTGATGTTTTTGGAGGATTTTTTAAGAGATCAGCTGTAAATGATCAGTTTTGCTAATTCAGTATCTTGTTACCTTTCATTAGCAATGCATCAATCAGCCCTGTTATGTGTGTTGTTGAAACCAGGCCCAACAAAAAAATAAACAAAATTAATGATGTTGATGTTATTTTTACTGATCAGTTTGAACCTGCTTTAACTTGGTAAAAAGCCTTTGTCTTAATAATGTATTAAAGAAATCTGTCTCTCCTCTAGAAGTGTGAAGTTTCTGCTTTTTAAAGATTTTTTTATGAAAGTATAATTTTCCTTTGAACTAATTCTAATAGATTAGTTCTTGATTCTGTAGATGTTCTATTTACCTGCTATGATTGAAAGTAAGTTCCTATTTTAAAGTTCCTATTTTATACAACTGATTTTATGGATTATATTCTGCTGTGGATGTTTTTAATTATTGTAATCACTTCTAAATTGATGAACGAGCAGCAATAAAAACCTCATGGATTGTAAAAATGTGTTATCACTTT
>NW_015152787.1:22881-25362 GCF_000732505.1 Cyprinodon variegatus | reverse complement strand
CAACTGTGTGATGCCATCATGTCAATATGGACCAAACTCCCTGAGGAATGCTTCCAGCACCTTGTTGAATCTATGCCACGAAGAGTTGAGGCAGTTCTGAAGGCAAAAGGGGGTCCAACCCGTTACTAGCATGGGGTACCTAATAAAGTGGCCGGTGAGTGTATATTAAATGGTTTATTTTTCATTGATAATTCTCTACTATTGCCCAATCTTTTATCAGGGATCTATACATTTTACGTTCTAACTGGAGCAGAGCTTTCAAACATTCATCCATCTTCTCCACCCTGGAGGATAAATTCAGGGTTGCAGTGGGGTCGGTGCTGATCTCCAGCAGCATATGGGCAGAAGGAGGGGTTACCCCTGGACACATGCCAGTCCATCCCAGGGCAACACAGAGACACACCACCATGCGCACACACACCTAAGAACAAACCATGTCTTTGGACTGTGTGAGGAAGCTGGAGTACCCAGAGAGAACCCTACCATGCACAAGGAGAACATGCAAACTCCATGCAGAAAGACCCTGGGCTGGGAATCAAACCAGAAGCTTCTTGCTGCAAGGCATCAGTGCTACAAACTATGTGACCATGCAGCCCGCTTTTCAAACACACAGTGGAAGATCAACAACCCTCTAAAACAGAGTTTCAACATTCATTACAAAAATATCAAAAACTGATGTTCAAGATCGAGAACATTTAACTTAGACAAACATTCACAGAACAATGTCTGAGGGAAAGTCAGGAACAGACACTTCAACTTTGAGCGGCGGGGTAAAGAGTACGTATACCTACAGTGAGGAAAATAAGTATATGAACATCCAGCTATTTTGCAAGTTCTCCCACTTAGAAACCATGGAGGGGTCTGAAATTGTCATCGTAGGTGCATGTCCACTGTGAGAGACACAATCTAAAAAAAATAATAATCCAGAAATCACAATGTAGGATTTTTAAACTAATTATTTCTATGATACAGCTGTAAATAAGTATTTGAAAGGAGGAAGAGAAACCAGAACATCCAGATCCATCAATACAGATATTACAGCAGAACAATCAGAGCCCAGAGAAGTTTAGATTTTCATCTGGAAAAATATTATATAATAATTATTTTATATATAATAAATTGAACACAGTACAAACAAATAGATTCAAAATACCTCAAAAACTCTGCAGTTAGGCCCAAACTGTACACTGGCATTTATTGTTTATACCCTACTTGGTTCAAACCGTTTGTACTGCCCTAGTGGATCAGGGTAACAGCAATGGATTCTCCACTCACAAAAACTGGGTATTACCAAACCATGCCCCAGTGCCACATGCTGCCATATCACAAACTGTCTGTAGGCTGCATGCCTGAAGCTTCTGTTGCTTTCACCTGACCCTATAACATCAGCCTTTGCCCGGATTTCTGCCCAAATTCTTCTGGCGAAACTCAGAACCCCCTCTTTGAACACAAACTGGTCCATGTGTTGAATCATGGACATGCAAGAGTCAATGATTTCTCTATGACACTTCCTTTCGATGTCCGTGGGCATCTCCTTGCAGTTTGTTCAGACACACCATGTAGGTGTAGCTGCTGGGGGCTGCGGACCTGCAGCTCCAGCTGTCAGGTGTGCCAAGTCAAACATCAGACTGGGGTTACAGGTCAGGGCGCACCGCAGTTAATGAAGGCTTTGCTCTAAATTCAGCGATTGAATCCGGGCCTGTAAAGAAATAAATGGTTTATGTATTGCCTTTAATGATGATCCTTGTGAGGACTTTAGCAATTATGTAATTGGGTAGATGTGCCGATGTAGTAAGCATACAAGCTGTTAAGCTCTCGATTTAGATTAAAAACCTGTATTGTGTCAGAGGCAAACAGATGTATAAAACAGAAGGGCTCTTATGGATGCAATTACAAGACTATTGATGTTATGTACCTACAAACATGTAATATTACACTACTGGTGATGTAATAACATCCATTACAACAGGCCTACTTCTATTTTATACATCTCTGGAACCAAACAGTGTCTGGTACTAAAAAAGAATATAAATACATGATGAACGTACATCCTCATTTGCAAACCTGTCGGCTTGCAGGGCTTCAATTCTGTCGAAGTCCTCCTGTGAAAGTTGCAGACCAGCAGTCTAAATTCATCCCCTTCCTCGCCCCATTCTCTGACCTCTGCTTCCTCTTCGATTTCTGGCCCTCGGTCCACCTCTTCTATTGGGCTGACATTTCGCTTGTTTCGTTTGTGATGGCCTGGGCAAGTCGGAGCTGGAGCTCTCGTCAAAGATTGTCTAAATACATAAGTTAAAACATGTGGACAACACCATCAAAAACCAATCACACTTTCATTAATGCTTATCGCTTTGGTTGTTTTCTTTACGCATAATCAGTTACTTTGTAACCTACAGGCTACAGGCGTCACAGTGTTATTACTATATGAATGGGTCAGTAACACGCATCAAACCAACAAGTAAAATTTCATCAACTCGTATA
>NW_015152787.1:18352-22102 GCF_000732505.1 Cyprinodon variegatus | reverse complement strand
CTTAAAACTTTCCTTTTTGATAAAGTTTATAGTTAGGGTGGCTCAGGTTATCCTGAGCTATCTCTATAGTTATTCTGCTATAGGTTTAGACTTCTGGAGGTCATAGGGACCCCCATTTCATCATTCTGCTTCATCTATCTCTATTCTCCCACTCTGCAGGATTTGTTACTTGACTCTCTAACGTTCTGCTCTCTCTGCTTTTTCTCATAGGAGCTTCATCTGGTCTCTTCCTTTTTGGCTGTGACTCCATCCTAGAGAGAAATATCAGCTGTGCTGCTGCCATCAACACCCTTGTTTATAGATGTTTCAGCTCGGCCTGTTTTTTTTTGTTTTTTTTTCAGTATAGTCCTGTTTCTCTTACTGTGACTGGTTGAATGTGCTCTCTTCATCCTCTGATATGGGAGTTGGCTCAGAGCTCGCCTGCCTGGCTGTGTGTTTCCTGGATGGGGCCACCTGTGGATCTGGTTGACGGTTGCCATTTGTATCTCATCTTCTTTCTGTAGGTCTGCTTCTGTATTCTTGGGGCCCAGTCGGCAGATGGCGGTTCACACTGAGCCTGGTTCAATGGAGGTTTTTTCCTGGTAAAAGGAAGTTTTTTTCTCTCCACTGTCGCTACAAGCATGCTTAGTGTGACGGATTGCCTTCAAGTCAATGAGTCGATGCAATCAACTGGTTTTCCTTAGATAGAAAACTGAATCAATTCGACTGTATGATCTGGTTGAACTGTAAAGGGCCTTGAAATGACATTTGTTGTGAATTGGCACTATATAAATAAACAGAAATGAACTGTTATGTTGCACTTTCTTTAATGAAGAAGCTAAGCTATGATGAAGAATAGACAGAGTAAACATTCTGCATGACTACAGACGGTGTGATTATTTAACTGATGGAAGAACAAAACTGAACAAATATGCACCATTTTTCTAAGTAAATATCTTTATAGAGAGCATCCAGATGCTTTTCACCAGATGTCAGTAACAATCCGCACATACAAAGAAATCAAACCATGGATGTCCAGAAATTAAGTTGTGTGTAATAAAGTGGAATGGCGTAGGGAAGAAGCATTGAACATGTGAAGAAAGGGAGGTGCAAACAGCTATTAAAAGCCAAGACACCAACTAAAATCTCTCAGTAATTAGAAAGCGATCCTGCTCCTGGTCAGTGCAAATTATTTTCAGCTGGTTCAGTCCTTAATGGTGGCCTATAAAAGGGTTTTACTGGTATCACACAAGAAACATCTCATGATTGATAAAAGTTAAGAACTTTCTTGCGACCTCCACAACCTTAATGAAGGCATTGGTACAAAGAGATTTCTAAACTTCTGAATGTTCCAGAGAGCACTGTTGGGACCATAATCCGGAATTAGAAAGAACATAATTTCACCATAAACCAACCAGGTGCTCCTCTTAAAGTCCACTTTTGGAGAGCTCCAGAAAGACCTGGAATTAGCAGGTACAATAATACACTAAACCACCACTGCCATTGCTGGAGAAAAAGCATGATGAAGCTCTTTTAAAGTTTGCCTTTAGACAAGGCTGTGAAATACTGGGAGAATATAGTCTGTTCAGGTGAGACCAAATTGAGAACTTTGGAGTCCATAATACAATACATGTTTGGAGGTCAAATGGCCCTACACTTCACCCCAAAAACACCACACCAACAGTGAAGTTTGAACATCATGGCATGGGGCTGTTTTCAGGATATGGTACTGGCAAACTTCATAGAATTGAAGAAAGGATGAATGAAAAAATATACACAGACATTTTTAAGAAACATCTGTTACCATCTACAAGGACGATGAAGACGAAACATGGTTGGACATTTCAGCAAGACAATGATCCCAAACTCACTGCCAGGGGAACTCTCTATTGGTGTCAGAGAACGAAAATAAAGCTGCTAGAATGGCCCAGCCAATTTCCTTGACTTGAATACAATAGATCATCTATGGAAAGAACTAAAGATAAGAGTTCGTAGTAAAGGTCCACAAATCCATCAAGACTTGAAGACTTTTTGTGAGGAAGAATGGGTCAAAATCACACCTGAGCAAGGCATGCGAATAGTTTCTCCATACAGGAGGCGTCTTGAAGCCGTCAATGCCAATAAAAGGCTTTTTTACAAAGTCTTAAATACATTTCAGTAAATGTGTTAAATAACCCCCCAGTTATTTCACTCTCTTACAAATAACTTAATTTCTTGATATCTATGGTTTGATTTCTTTTTATGTGTGTATTACATGGAATGCATGGATTAAATTTGTCTAAGTTGTTACTGACATTTGGTGAAAATGTCATGCCATTAGCACCCTAGAAATATGTTTACTGGGAAAAATGGTGGTGTGTTCAATACTTATTTTATAAGCATACACTATATTGTATACACTACTGTATACAGTATAGATCTGACCCCCCCACCAATTATGTTAGAATTTATGTTAAAGATAAATTATTGGTTAAAAACTACTGACATTCAGGTTCTAGAGATTTAAGGTCTCATGTGCCAGCTCCATCTTTCTTTTTTAAAGCTAACATGTGGAAATTAAACTAAATCTGGCATAATTAAATTTACCAAGCAATGACCATGAAGAAAAACTTAAGAAACGTTTCTTAATCATCCTCTGAACATTTTATTACCATTAAACAACTTATTTTACAGCTTTAGGTTGTCGGAAAAATAGAGAAAACATGGGAAAAAAATTGTAACTTATATGAAACCATATGAAGTTTTAGAACCCATGAGGTTTATATTTCTGCTCAGTACATCAATCTAGAAGTAATTACATTAATGGATGGATATTTTATCGCAAGTAAAACACAGAAAAGGTCTCTACTGTTCAATCTGTGGTGTGGGATATCACACCACAGGATTGGGTGTGGGTTGTGTGCGGCTTTTTAAAAATCTCCGATTGCATTTTTTGTCACTGACTGCGTAGAGAGGCTCCGACTAGCAGGATGAGCAGATCTTTGGGGGAATTTTTTTTCCACTTCTGTCTCTGTGCCACACAAATTAAAACAATATATTAAAAATAGATAACTGGCGCAGTTATAAAGCCAAAAGCCCACTTAATGAGTCTGTGAGGCATCTCAAACCAGAACAGAGAGATACTTTTTATAGGCCTATGTTAAAAACATAATGGGAAGTATGTCTAAAGAAAGGGCAAATGCTCTGTTGTGGGATGGTTTATATGCTGGCTAAGGCAGAAAGAGTTGATTCCCAGAGAGAGATCTGTGAATGATACCATTACCTGCACACTGTTTTTTTTTTGTGAGACTCAAAGGACATTACTTTTTTTATATCCATTTTCTGTCCCCCTGAAGCTTGTTGAAGTTTTTTTTTTCCTTGAAGACATAGAGATAAGCTGTCCCTTGTTTTTATGAGTCTCAAAGTGAATCACTACTATATCTTTTTTCTGGCCTCCGGAACTATCATGGGTGAAGTTTTCAGTTTTTGAATGTTTCATTGATTGTTTTTGCATTTGTCTGTCTCGCTATATATGATCTGTGCGACTCCAAACCTGGCTGTTTCTCTGTGCGCTTAACAGATTTTAATTTGTATTTTTCCCCAAATCGGATGTGTTTTACTTTATAACCGCGTCTCTCTTTTTGGTATGGCCTATACAAATCGTGCGGTAAAGGGTAGTGGAGGGGCGAGCGGTGAACTCCACGTGGTGAGAGCATTCACTGCTCCTCCCTCTCCACTTGATAGAGCTGAGGTGTTGTAAAAAAAGCAGCACCGCATGGAGAGAGAGGAGAT
>NW_015152787.1:14561-16607 GCF_000732505.1 Cyprinodon variegatus | reverse complement strand
AGCTAGGCGGAGCGAGACATGCATCTGGCTGTTGTCAGGTTAAGGTATTCATTCATAAAAAGTTAATTTAATTCTACAAATCAAAGCTTTCTGCACAACAGCAATGATCAACTGCATGGCAGCATTCTATACCCAGCAAATGTAGTATCTAGGCAAGATCTGTCAGTCTGGTAAAGAATCTAGTTGTTATTTGAAGTTGTAAACTTAACTGTTTTATGAATTGCAACATAAAACTGACTAAACCTATCATATGTGGCTAAAACTAATAATAGTTTTCGTCCTGAAGACTAAAACTAATACAAAATCTAAGATTTTTGTCAAAAACAAGTGTTTCAGGGCTAAATTGATTTGACTTCTTAGGTGAAGGAATAAATCTCTCTTATTAAAATAAGTTTCATGTGTCATGGATGAAAAATGTTTCTCACATTAGTCGTCATGTGTTTAGTCAAGCTGCATTTTACAGTAAAACTTTTGCCACGCATTGTGCAGGAGAAATGCTTCTCCCATGTTTGAATTCTAATGTGTCTAACAATTAGATTTGTGAGGGAACCTTTTCGTACAAGTCTTGAAAGAAAAGGGTAATTCATCTGAGTGAGTTCTCATGTGAAATGTCAAAAGACTAAAATTTTTGCAATAAATAGTACAGAAGAACAGCTTCTCACCTGTGTGAATTGTTATATGTTTATTAAGGTGAAATTCAAAGTGGAAACTTTTTCCCTCAAGATAGACAATCCAAAGGCCTCTCACCGGTGTGAATTCTGATGTGTCGATTAAGATGAGATTTCGTTGTGAAGCTTTTTCCACAGGAGAGACATTCAAAAGGCTTCTCACCTGTGTGAGTTCTAATGTGTTCAATTAAACTACTTTTTACAGTGAAATTTTTACCACAAATAGTACAGGAGAAAGGCTTCTCTCCTGTGTGAGTTCTCATGTGTTTAGTTAAACTACTTTTCACAGTAAAACTTTTACCACAAATAGTACAGGAGAAAGGCTTCTCACCGGTGTGAGTTCTCATGTGTTCAGGTAAAAAACTTTTGTCAGTAAAACTTTTGTCACAAATTGTACAGGAGAAAGGCTTCTCCCCTGTGTGAACTCTGATGTGTCTATCAAGTTTAGATTTCTTAATAAAGCTTTTTCCACAGAACGGACATTCATAAAACTTCTGACCTGTGTGAGACCTCATGTGAACCAATAAATGTTCTTTTTCTAGAAAGGTTTCTCCACATGTCAAACATGGGAAAGGTTTCTCTCGTTTGTCTTCAGTCTGCTTCAGAACAAGATGCTCTTCATTCTCACTAATGGGGAGCTCTGTGGTTTCCTCTTTTGTCCAGGGATGTTCTGGCTCCATTTGCTCTTCTTTTATCTGCAGAGGTTCTGGTTCCTCTTCATCCAAACTGTAATTCCTCTCCTGTTCACAGAGCTGCTGGTCAATCAAGTCCTCCTCTTTTCCAACATTATCCTGTAGGTGGTCTGGAAAGACAAACACAGCAGAAAGACTTTCTAGTGTAGGTTATAGAAAGGACACTTCACTTTATTTACCCTTGTTAGATCTAACAAGATAGAAACAGATTGGAACTACATCTCTCAGCAGGCACTGAACCTCTCACATAAAAGAAATGAAAAGGCCACTCAATGCTCCTCTGTAATCTGGCAAGGATTGGACATCTACTTTCATAATCAAAGCTTTAGAGCTGCAGATTAGAGGTGAGCTGCAGATTCTCAACTGTTAAATATTTTAACTACTGTTCAGGTGATATTTACTGTAGATGACCAGTCCAGGATGTACCCTGCCTTTCACCCACAGACCGCTGGAGACCAGACCCAATGTGACCCTGACTGATAGGCAGGAGAAGATGTAGAAATGCAACCATCTATCCACCCATTTTCTGTCATGCTTATCTCAAGTTGCGTCGCGAGGGGTGCTGGTGCCTATCTCCCGCTGTCTACGGGCGAGAGGCGGGGTACACCCTGGACAGTCCATCGCAGGGCAACACAGAGACAAACAGGTCAAACAACCATTCATTCATGCACACACCCACACACACA
>NW_015152787.1:10331-13147 GCF_000732505.1 Cyprinodon variegatus | reverse complement strand
CATCATTAATATACCATGTAAGGTGGTATGAGCTAGAAATGTGTAAACCTCTATCAGTGAGTCTGCCCATGAGGTGGGGGCACCGCTGCACCAAGCAGTGTCCCACTTTGTCCCTCAGAAACATACCCCTTGTCCCCCCTTGGGCTTATAAGCAGGTGGTCACCCTAGGTGGAAGGGAGTGGTGGCACCAGTGTAGGGAAGCCTCATTTCTGTCAGTGAGGCCCAGGGCAGCTGTGGCTACAATGTAGTTTGCTACCATCAGTGGGAATGGGTGAATGTAGTGTAAAGCTCTTTGGTCAAGTCCTTTTGGAAGAAAAAAAGCACTATACAAGTACAGACTATTTACCATCTACAGAAGAAAATACATGATGTAATTGGTGGATGAAGCATCACATGGTTTTCTCATCCATTACTGATCAGGGGTCCGTTTCACAAAGCAGGTTTAAAAAAAACTTCGATTTAAATGCCAAACTCTAAAATAATCTAACCTAAGGTTGGAAACTCAGTTTTTGGTATCAATAAGGCTGCTCTGAAGAGGTTTGATCGACTCTAAATAGGTTCACTCAGAGGTGAGCAGATGCATAACAAGTGTAAAAAGCTGTTAACAGTGGAGCCTGATTCGACCAGACAACAGGAAGTGCCTATTTCACACTACTGGAACAACAGATTTTAACGCAGAAATGAAAAAAACTATTTGGACAAAGTGTTTTAAAGACAGACAAACAGGACTACAGCTGCAAAGAGGAAAAGGATGGAGTAGGAGAATATTGCTTCTTGAGTTAGTGTGTAGGTTTATATGTAGTGACTATGGCAGGCCGATTTGACATCTATTAAAATCACTCCTCTCTGTTGCTCAATTTGTAGATCACTACAATAGGATTATTCCTGGTCAAAATCACATTCCTAATCAGAATTGTAATAACAGATTTCTAAATTACATTTTTGAAGCAGAAACTGAATTTCATAAATTATAATAAACTAATTGTACTAGAAAGGAACACATTTCATATATCTAGAAATGTTGACACATTTTAAGTGGCTGTTTTGACATTTATTATATCTGAAACACATTTCTTCATAGTCAAAATAATACCAATGATGACCAGTAACAATAGGAATATGGAGGTCTATAATTAATTTCTAGACATCCAGAAAGTTTAGTCTAGATGTGAAGAATTTCCTTTTGTTTGAAATAGTTATTTTGACAAGAAAAAAAAATGTTTTTTTTTTATATATCAGAAAAACATATACAGTCAACCTAATACATATCAAAATGGCTTGCCATATGTGGTTGTAACCGAAATAACATCATGGGAAAACTAGTTTACTGCTGTAATGATAATGGATCAATGTATTATGGGTAGGTGAAATCGCCTGGCAGCAGGAGAAAATTAAGTCTAAAAACGTTCTTACAGGTAGGATCTGCTCATCATCTCATGGGGTTCCTCCTCAGTTTGATTGGGGCTGTTTCTCAATATGTGTACTTGTGTGTTCTCATGTGCTCGTGAAACGTCATCAGCCTCAGCCCTAGTGTTGGTCCAATTGACAAGAACAGCAGACCAAGAACAGACTAAGTCCCCGGATGTTGTTCTCCCTCCTCCCTATTTACCCAGCATGCATCAGAGCAGACTTGTCTGTTCTTGAGATTGACAGATGTCCCAGCATGCACTGCAGCAGCAGCTTTTAATGGAGCTCAGAGTAGTTCAATAAAAGTACGTTTTAAGATAATTTGAGGCGAGAACATTATTCTTTTAAGTGTCACTATATGGTCCATTTATCGATTCAATGCATAATTAAATTTTTTTTTTCCGAAGTTGAGAGAACTGCTGCAACCAGCAGAGCTCAGAGGCTAACGCCAGCCCATTTACAGCAACCCCCTCTCAGCATAGCCATATGTAAAGTACCGCTGTCTATAGCGATATTTTTCTATTATTTGGCAAAATGTTCATTTGATTTGTGTTTATCTGACTGTGTTAATTATTATTCCCCCACTAAATGAAAAGTCTGAATTTATTATTATCCAGAGACTATTAATAACAGGAGGTGAAATGCAGCCTCCGACTTGCTGTGAGGACGTCATCAATACGCTTCTGTTCCAATTGACCCATATTTATGCTGCATGCTCCTGTTCTCCCAGAGTCCAGACTTTTCCTGTGTTCTTCTCAAGAACATACTTGGCGAGGACACGAGTCCGTACTTGCGTTCTAGTGAATTGAGAAACGGCCTTTGTCTTCCATTACATGATAAATACTAAGTGTCTGTTTGCAGCTGCTCTGGATGTTATCATCCCAATAAATGGCCATTATTAGCATTTATCAGTCCCATAGAATGGCTTCAGATTGTGTCTCCAACCTACCAGTAGGTTGGTATCACTTAACTAATCCTAACCCTGATCTAATTCCTTTTTCACCACAGAATTTCTGAATCTATTTATGGCTAATCTGAAAATAATTTCAGTATTTCTGCATGTAATGTAAAAAATAATTAAATAAATAAAATTTTAAAAAGCATGTCGCTCATAATAAACAAACTAAAAACAAATAAATCTCATATCCTGTCAGAGTTGTTCAGTTCTTTCCCTATAAACAATGGAATCTCTGAATTAATGCTGATCATTCTTTAGTGAGATCCTCGTCAAGATATACTGATATACTGACTGTCTTTAACGTTTATAGTTAATACCTCTAGGGGGAGCCATATACCTATGATAAGGCAAGACTTATGGGGACACATGTTAGTAGCAGGGTTCCTACAGCATAAGGCAAGTTAAACTCAAGACTTTTTAAGACTTTTTAATGCCACTTGAAATAAAAATT
>NW_015152787.1:6543-8329 GCF_000732505.1 Cyprinodon variegatus | reverse complement strand
TAGCTCCCCACCATCAGTGTGTGAGTGTGAATGGGGGAATGACTGAATGTAGTATAAAGCGCTTTGGCTATGGAGGAAGAACTCTGCCATAATTAAGAATAAATACAGAAATAAATAAATGCTCAATAAATAAATAAGCATACAATTAATTTCCCCAAAAAACACAATAAACTAATAAATGTAGGTAGAAATTAAATTATACAGTGAGACAAATGTATGAATCTCTTTTAATTAGCTTCTTTATTTATTTGTCTTCAACTTCATTTATTTATGACTTCTTGACTTTATTATTATTTTTAAGTATTTATTTATGTGCATGATATAGTATTTTTGTCTGTTTTCTTCTTACTCTATTTATTTCGTCCGTGCTATTTATTTCTGCCTGTTCTTTTTACATTTCTGTCTGCATTTCTGCCTCATTATGCAAATGAGGAGGGGGCGTGTCTTAGAGGGTTATCTTCTGCCCTTTGGTTGGTGGCCCATCTTCTTAACTCACAGAGCTCAGAGTATTAAGGTAAAAGTTCTCTTTTCTGTTGCTGTTGTTCAATAAAAGTACGGTTTAAGATCATTTGAGGTGAGAACACTATTCTTTTAGGGCGTCACTATGTGGCCCATTTACTGATATAATGCATAATTTAAAAAAAATGTTCCGAAGTTGAGAGGACCGCGGCAACCAGCGGAGCTCCAAAGCTAACAGCAGCCCGTCTGCAGCAGCCCTCTCTCCATATGTAAAGTACCACTGTCTATGGTGATATTTTTCTTTTATTTGGCAAAATGTTCATTTGATTTGTGTTTATCTGACTGTGTTAATTATCATTCCCCCACTAAATGAAAAAAGTCAGAATTTATTATTATCTAGAGACTATTAATAGCAGGAGGTGAAAAGCAGCTTCAGAGGAGCTGAGGATGTGATGACGTCATCAGTACGCTTCTGTTCCAATTGACCCAGATTTATGCTGCTTGCTCCCGTTCTCCCCCAGTCCACACTTTCCTATGTTCTTCTCAAGAACATACTTGGCGAGGACATGAGTCCATACTCGCTTTCTAGTGAATTGAAAAATAGCCACTGATTCAGATTCAACTTCAGACTCTCCTCTCCTCCTGTAGATTCGACCGATGCAGTAAAATGCTAACCAACCAATGAGCAGAAGATAACCCTCTAAGACACGCCCCCTCATTTGCATATTGAGGCAGAAATGTAGACAGAAATGTAAAAACAATAGGCAGAAATAAATTGCATGAAATAAATAAATAATAAATAAAAAAGGAAAACACAAAGGAAAAATAAAACTGACAAAAAATGTATATCATGCACATGAATACTTAAAAATATAAGTACTAAATAAATAAATTTGAAGATCAAAATGGACAATAAATAAATAAGGTAATTATTACAAAGGGGAATAAATAAAGAAGGTAATTAAAAAATACATACATTTATGTCTCATTGTACAATTCCATTTCCACCTACATTTATTTGTTTATTGTATATTTGGGGGCAATTAATTGAATGCTTATTTATTTATTAGGCTAAATTTATTTCTGTATTTATTTTTAAATATGGTGAAGTCCTCTGACTTAAATAAAACGCTATACAAGTTTAGGGCATTACTCTTTTAACCATTAGAGGAGCAGACATTCCACGTGGAAAATGAGCCGCCCCTCACAGCGTCTGCAGCTGATGCTCTGCACCGCTTTCCTCTGGATATCAATCAGTGATTCATCTGGGTCAAACCCACCTTTAAAGGTATAGTGGAGGATTTTCATGATTTTTTTAAAAATGCCC
>NW_015152787.1:0-1045 GCF_000732505.1 Cyprinodon variegatus | reverse complement strand
ATTGCCAGTAACTTTAAAAACGTGATTGATTTAAAGTTGTGCTGCTTGCAAACCAAAATAATGTGGCGTACTCAGAACAATAGGAGGGAATGGCAGGTTCATAATAGCAGAAAACAGAACAATTGAGCTTCTCATCGTTCCTTCCTACAATTCCCACTTTATTTTTCAAATTGTGACAAAAAGTTATTTTCCTGTTATCAGATTCCATGCTCTCACATTTCCTTGATTTCCCTGTTTGGACACAATATGAGTCTTTTTTTTTTGTGGTTTTTCTCAGAGACCCCAAATACTGTCCTGTATGATGAACTGTATCAGATCACACTAACAGTGGTTTGAGGAAAGAAACACCTTTATTTCTATTGCTATTGTGTTCAATCTGTATGGAATGAGGCCATAACAGACTTTTTCTGAAATGGTTTTACTGCCCCATATGTACAAAAGCGGTAAAATGTATTTTAGGAGCATCGCAGTTAATAAAATCTTAATCATGTATCTGTTGGTGTGGAAACTTTACTTTTATGTTTTCACTGTAGAATTTAAATCCCAGAATTAGCAGCTACCGCTACAATGTGGTTATCACATGCCATAGCTGGTTGAAATATTTTCATGTAGAAAAATACAGATAAGAAATCAGTAAACAATCAACTAGATTAATTTGTGACAAATTTGGTCCACAGCACAGCTGTTTGGAGAGATTAGGTGCCTGCGTGGTTGCCCGATCAAAATGCCGCAAAAGTAAACAAACGGGTCAGAATAAATGTTATAATTTATCCTGGCCAAAGATCCACCCAACACACGTCTGTTGTCTGTGGATAATGTGAAATATTATGAGTAATTCAAGTTTGGGGATCAAATAAACGCATCGCGAGTATCGAAGCGTTAGAATCTGCAGAGTCTCACAGATTAATAGAGGTTATAGGTTAGTAGTACTTTAAATTTGTAATTGTTATTGTTAATTCTTTTTCATGCCGTAATTAGGAACCTGCCATGATCTGTGACTGTGTTCATGCAGTCAGCTGTCATATCTTATCCCCTTCTATTTTTT
>NW_015152786.1:32084-33281 GCF_000732505.1 Cyprinodon variegatus | reverse complement strand
CCATCTTGATATAAAGCTGAAAATGATAGCAGGACTTCAGAACCTGGTTCTGATCGACCCGCTGGACCCTAAATCAACCAGACTATCTGAACAACTGGACCCAGTTTGGATTCTCTGAGGAAGGGCTATATAGAACACCTCCTCCTGGTGGAGGAAATCTGCAGCTCCAGCAGAAAATATTATTTGAACATCCATCCATCTCCTTATTCCATCAGGGTCTCAGTGCTGCTGGTGCCGATCTCTACGGGCGAGAGGCAGAGTCCATCCTGGACAGGATACCAGTCTGTCAAAGGCTAACACAAAGACACACAACCACGCACTCACACCTAAGGAGAATTTAGAGAAGCCAAATAGCAGTTTACTCATCCCACCGCTGCAGCCACTGATGTCAATTTCCTAAATGAGCTGAATGACTTTTATGCTCGCTTTGAAAGAGACAACAGTGAAACTGCCACCAAACTGGAATCCTCAGCCGACCACCCGCCAATCACACTCTCCTCCACAGATGTCTGCAATGCACTGAGCAGGATCAGCACGCACAAGGCAGCTGGACCAGATAACATCCCTGGACGTGTACTCAGGGCACATGCGGAGCAGCTCACTGGGGTTTTTACAGACATTTTCAACCTGTCTCTTGCCCAGGCAGCTCTACCAACATGCTTCAAATGTACTTCCATTGTGCCAGTGCCTAAACACTCCAGCCCAAGGTGCCTTAACGACTACCGGCCTGTAGCACTCACACCAATCATAATGAAGTGCTTTGAGCGGCTGGTCCTGGCACACCTGAAAGACTTGGTACCATCCACATTGGACTCACACCAGTTTGCATACCACAGCAATAGGAGCACAGAGGATGCAGTTTCCATGGCACTGCACTCTGTGCTCACACATCTGGACAATAAGAACACTTCTGCACGCATGCTGTTTGTTGACTTTAGCTCAGCATTTACTATGTCATTCCGGCAAAGTTATTAGCCAAACTTCGAGACCTGGGCATCAACACCTTAAAGGAATAATACACCCAAAACATGATTAGCCTTCATTTTCTACTCACCCCCATGGTGAACAACACTCTGGAGTACTTTTTTGATATCTCAAATGCATCTGGAGATCTGGGAGGCTTCTTGCTGTCTGCTGACATTCAACTAATGGAAGTCTATGATGCAGAGGCAGAAAGGTCCATAAAAGTCGACAAAA
>NW_015152786.1:29126-31278 GCF_000732505.1 Cyprinodon variegatus | reverse complement strand
TTTTGTCGACTTTTATGGACCTTTCTGCCTCTGCATCATAGACCTCCATTATTTGAATGTCAGCAGACAGCAAGAAGCCTCCCAGATCTCCAGATGCATTTGAGATATCAAAAAAGTACTCCAGAGTTTTGTTCAGCATGGGGGTGAGTAGAAAATGAAGGCTAATCATGTTTTGGGTGTACTATTCCTTTAATGTGCAACTGGATTCTATACTTTCCGACCAACAGACCCCATAATGTCCGATCAGGCTCCAACTGCTCCACATCCATCACACTCAGCACTGGCGTACCACAGGGCTGTGTGCTAAGCCCGTTTCTCTACTCCATCTTCACCCACAACTGCAAGCCTGTGTACGCGTCTAATTCCATCATCAAGTTTGCAGACGACACCACGGTGATCGGTCTCATTGGCAACAATGATGAGTCTGCTTATAGGGAGGAGATCAAGCACTTGGCCACATGGTGCACTGAAAATAACCAGCTCCTCAACACCACCAAAATGAAGGAGCTCATCAGAGACTTCAGGAAAGATTCAACAGGCACCCAAAACACCATCCACATCAATGGAATGGCTGCTGAACGTGTCTCCAGTTTCAGGTTTCTGGGGACCCACATCTCAGCGGACATGTCCTGTTCAACCAACACCTCCTGCCTGGTCCAGAAGGCTCAGCAGCGTCTCTTCTTCCTGAGGACACTGAGGGAGAATCAGCTCCCTCCACTATCCTGGTGAACGTCTATCGCTGTGCAATAGAAAGCATCCTGACCAGCTGTGTAACAGTGCGGTACGGAAGCTGTTCTGTTGCAGAGCGCAAAGCACTGCAGCGGGCGGTGAAAGCCGCCCAGCGCATCACTGGAACTCCACTACCCACCATTGAGCAGGAGAAACGCTGCCTCCATGGAGCCCGCAGCGTTAAGGACTCACCCCACCCAGCCCACAGACTGGTTCCTCTCCTGCCCCCCAGCAGGCGGTTCAGGAGCCTCTGGACCAGAACCAGCAGACTAGAGAAGAGCCTTTTCCCCAGAGCTGTCTCTTTATTGAACTCTAACCCTCACTGATAGACTCTACCCTCCTTCCTCACACCTACCACCATTTTGCTATTCTGTTTTTTACAAGACTGTAATGTTCACCTGCACTCCTGACTGTTACCATAGTAACAACTGTTTACATGCATCTTGCACATCGTGTACTCATCTTGACTGAATACTGATCTGCACTGCCGACTGTTTATTCACAGCACCAGCTGTTTACATTTACATCTGCAATAACGTAATTTAACTGTAATATGCAATTACCTTCCGCTGCACTTTAATTTAGATAGCTTCTGTCCAAACTTTATTCATTTATAGTAAAACCCATCTGTATATATGCTATTGTACATAACTGTAAAAACCCTTTCTATACTAATATTCACCTGTATATTATATTCAGTAAATATCCAGCTGTAAATTTAGTTCATAACACTAGTGATCTATATATTATATTCATTATTTTTAATGGTATTCATCTCTATACTCATTCAGTAGAACCATGTCCTGTATTTATGGAACCATTATCTATCCTGCACTGCTGCTGTTGCACTTCTGGTTAGACCTAAACTGCATTTTGTTGCCTTTTACCTGTACCTGTGTAATGACAATAAAGTTGAATCTAATCTAATCTATTCTAATCTAACATTCAGGTTTCTGGACCTATGGAAGCGAATCATTACCATACAAGACCCGATGTTAATCATTGCCCGATCTCCCGGGGCAAGTAGTTTTTATTGTTGGGAGAGTACAAATTTCATTGCATTTGCCCACCGGGCACGTGCAATGATCGCAAAAAAAAAATAATTTATCACTCAAAATTACTTTAAAATCACCGACACTCGCTGAAAACCACCCAGAAGCGTTGCTGGCGCTATTTTTGATGTTTTGTACACATTCTCTGTTTGAAAAACCTACGTAATTTGAAAAAGCCGGGTGTTTTTCCGCCAGATGGCGTAATTTTTGTCCACCTAGCGTTTAATTTTGATATAGTTACCAAAACGACAAACAAGCTAGAAAGCGCGATCATATGGCAGTCTTCCGCACAGTGATGCAGGTCATAAATTAAAAAATGTTCATTAAATGTTTTTCTCTTAGACATTGGAGAGGTGCATTTAAATGTTATA
>NW_015152786.1:25536-28580 GCF_000732505.1 Cyprinodon variegatus | reverse complement strand
GAGTAAAAATTGTTTCTGGGCAAATGAAATGTGAAAGTCACTAGCCCGAAAGGCAAGTGGTAAAAATCCTTAATGTGAACGCCTGCCATATTTCAAATGAAAAAGCATTTCCAGAAAAGCTTTTTCGTTTTCATGGTCTGCCAGCAAAGTACTGTCCATAACTCGAAAACAAAAAAGCATTCTGAGCGGCGGGCGCAGCAGAGTGACATTAGCAGCCGCTCTTCCTCAGGTCCTTGCTGACCGGGCTACCCATCTTGTTTGGTAGGGGGCGCTGTGAACGTCTGCATCGCATTACATTGTAAGCGTGCCGCTGGGGCACTGGTTGAGTATGTCTGACTATCGGGACATACTGAACGACCACAATGACCAAAACAGTGGTAGAGCTACTGAGGAAGGCCACTGCTGCTTTAGAGCAAGCGCCTGCTTCTAGCGGGCCTGGCAATGCCGACTGCTCCTGAGCGCCATAACAATGCTCGAGGTAAGGTTAGAAAAAGCTAGCAAAATAACATGCACGTGTCAGATCTTTTTTTTTTCCTAAGATGTAATTTCAACCAGAAACGTTGTTGTTGAGTATGAGGGCTGGCCAGACAGGCATCAGTGATTTTTTTCCTTAACTGAAGTTACAGTTATAGTAGATTATAATTAGGCAACCATTTGTTTTAACAATTTAAGTGTCAGCAACAGCAAGTCTGACATCTGTGTGTAAGTCTGGAGCCATTAGGCTACTAACCAGCTGCAGTCAACAAAGACACTTGTAAACTTTTAGACCTATAGGTTTTTTACTATTAATTCAACTTGATCTGGACTTTATGGTTATCTCACCATTAATGTTTGTATGTTTATGTATACCTACACTATATCCTTATATTTTTTTTATCTTGTTTTTTCTTTTTAACTTATTCAAAAATAAAGTTAAATTTAGTAGAATTTATGCACTGTAAAATTTTTTTATCTTAATAAGTCATTCTTTCTTAACATAAGAGCATTTTTTCTTGAATTGAGGAGGTAAGTGAGACACATTTTGCCAATGGAACAAGATAATTTACATTTAAAATAAGAAAAAACAATTGCACTGTCTTATTTCAAGTGAATTTTACCTATTTGTCTTATTTTAAGAGTAAAAATACGTATTCCATTGGCAAATCCTCTTACATACCTACTCAAATTAAGGGTAAAGACACTTAATTTAAGACATTTTTACTCATTTCTAGATTGTTTTTGCAGTGTGTTCTGCTTTCCCACCTATATTTCTTCCAGCTGAGGTGTTGAGGTTGTTCAGTCCTTACCCTGCACGAGGTGTGCAGCGGAAGTCAACCTCACCAGCCACCATGACCAAAAGATGTAAAAAGACCACATACACTCACATTTTCTTCTGCTTGGCTAAAAGAAAGGACAGTGATGTCCCAAGCCCAGAAAGAAAAATCACATTCCCAGGTATGTCTACATGTATTGAATAATATCTGACTGAAAAAGGGGAATTTATTTACCCAGAAGTGAGACCATCAGTCAGTAAGACCAATGCCTTCGCTGTGATATTTTAACTGTCAAAAATTTGTCGGCTATCTAATTTTAGGGCACCCTGATGTTGTAATAAAGTTAAATGTTTATATTGTACCCCTAAACTGGTTATCTCTCTTTTTTTCAGATAAATATTGTGGTGCATCTGACTTTTCTGATCACCTACAGTTGAACTTTCCACAACTGAAGTACTGTGGTGGGTTTCAACTCCTGCGGACCCGTGGCTCTACAAGGTCCAAGGCCTTGGAAATCATTCCTTGCCCACAGAATAGGTATACTCCAGAAAGCCTGTGTAGCAAAGAACCTGGATTGGGGGCAGCTGTGGTTTACATAAGGCCAGTCCAAAAATATATTGACCTGCAGGTAGTGATATGTATTTGTAGTACTATGTACAGTAGTATTTGATTCTCTGGCATATGAAATTCCTGGCATTGAAATCCCCAGCCAATAACTCTCAAAACTGTCTGTACAAAGTCCACCAAGCTCTAATGTGAAGAAAAATGTTTGATTATGTGATGCATATTTACTAGTTACTATTGTCTCATTTATTCTAGGATTCTCCCAGTGTGACCGTCACAGGTCAAACTGCAGGACCAATGGTGGAATGTGTCTACTGTGCAGAGATATTTAGCTTCTCTGAGATTCAATGCCACAATGACTGTTGTGGAAAGTGAGACATATTTCTTGTTCATACATGAATTTGTATTGTGTAAATTGTGAAGTCCTACCTACATTTTATTTTCCTAAAACATCAGCTGATCCAATTTTTTTCTATTTTATTAGTGTCTCACACACTGAACTGTTATTGATGTTTTTGATTCCTTTAGTGTATTAACAATTTCCTGCTATCACTCCAAGAAAAAAATAACCCAGATTCTGCTGCTGAAGAAACAGTTGAGAATACCCAGGCAGGAACCTCAGCTGCTGCTAACTCATCAGGCAACCAAAATCCACGGGAAGAAAATGAAAGTAGTAGCTGTGAAGGTGCAGCTGTCTTATTGTTTATAACCATATACAGTTAATAGATAAAAGTAGGGATATTTATATTGTCCTTACAAAATAGAAGGAACTTGTAGAAGCTGTCTGTGATGGTCTGAACAGTCAAAGGAAATTCAGGCACAGGTTTAGATTCAAAAAGTCTTCTTTTTATTGAACCCAAAACAAAGAACTTGGGTCAATAACGAACAAATTACAATTTTGGGCCCATAAAAGAGGTCAAAGTAACAGAATTTAACTCAGGCTAAGAAAAAGACCTACTGAAACAAACAGACCTGCTACACGAGACAAAGGGGAAACTTAAACACTGGCTGATCAGGCCACATAGTCAACCCAGTCTCATGGGAAAATGTACCCCCACTACGTTGGTCCACACTGCAAAACGTAGTGGAGGTACATTAATGGCCATTTTTTTGTGGTACTGTTACATTTCTTCTGCCTATACGTTTTCTATTGTTTTACGTCATAGTCACGTGACCTTCAAGATTCCAGCTGGGAGAAGAAAAAAATATATATATATGGCCGACATT
>NW_015152786.1:19846-21889 GCF_000732505.1 Cyprinodon variegatus | reverse complement strand
AGTGGTGTAAACCAATTTGCAGCTTCAATGGGCTGGCTCCACCCCTTCTCCACCTCTGTTCTCCTGAAGGACTGGAGCAGCCAGCACTGAGGTGACTCAAAAAAACAAACAAAGATTAAATCAATCAGAACATAACAGTGTAAACTAAAAATGTGCACACTTATTCTAGAATACAGTGTTATGTCTTTCCTTACAAAAAATATACTGTAAATTAAATCCTAAATGTAGTTGCAGCCATCACACTGTCCTAAAAATATATTTTTTAAAACTATTATTTCCAGTTTTCACAGTGCAGAACTGAAGCCAGGGTTGGTTGCCAGGCTTGATCTCAGATCCACTGAGGAAGATCGTGAAAGGGAGATTCTGCCTTTATACAAAAAAACGGGTACTGACTGGTCAAGCCCATTTTCTGTTATACTGACTGGTAGGTATCTGTCATTAAATGTGTTTTATTGCAAAATTTGTACCAAGAACAGCGAAAGGAGTAGTAAGTAAAACTTTTAGTTAGCTGAATAGTCTTTATGCCATGCTACACTACTTCCTTAAATTAAAGCAGACTCTTTAGTTTCTGATTTACATGACATGCCAAATGTATTAATCTAGATGTGCCTTACCGCAGCAGTCACCACAACCATGATTAGGTGCACATTCAGAAAGTTTTCGAGCTAGGAATAAAACCTATTTAAAATTGACTTGCATTACATACATGTTCATAGTAAGTCTACAGGGTAAGTCCTTGTATTTCAGGTGATGCAGATACAGGAGATGGTTTAAAACGACATGTCTATAGTAATGGGAAAAATTCCAGTTTGGTTTCAACCTTGACTTTGGTGAGTTTTAAAATAAGTGTATTGAATTTTTTTATGTAAAAAAACAAACAAAAAAACATACAATTGTGCATCAAAACACAAGTAGTGGTTGGGTGAATTGGCTCTGATTAGTTGGCCCTAAAGCCCAAAATTGATCTGAAATTGCCAACTGCATTGCATTGTGTTTTTCAACTGAAAATTGTTCTCTCTCATGTCTGGTATTTTGAACTCACCCAAATCTGTTTGTGTGACACTATCATTATCAGAGCTAGATATTTCCTTGAACTGCGATTGAAAAACCTCAGGATAATGCTGTCTCAGCACAAATCAGCTTTTATTTGTGTCTTTTATTTCTTTCCTTTGTTTACTCTCAGAGAACACTGGCAGAACTCTTCTATTCAATGGGGTAGACGATCATAAGGTCCCATCCACTTCCAAAGCCCTGATTGATGGAGACCTTTTCCGAGTAGCTGGACGTGCCATAGGACATTCTATTATTCATGGAGGTCCTCGATTGACCGGACTGAGTTCAGCAATGTTGCAGCTAATTGTTGGAAGTAGGAGTTCAGGAGTTTGATGCACTTGAGCTTGCTGACTGCCCTGATACAGATGCCCTTGATGTGGTTTCTATAGTAAGTGTCACTTACAGTTGTTTTTATTTTCATGAAACAAATGTTTTTAAAATGGACTTCAACTGATTATTCCTATGCTATATTGCTAATATTTTTACTTTGTGCTTAACATGAAAGCATAGACGGTAAAAGTGAAATACCAGTGTCTTACTTTATTAATTGCAGCTGGATAGTCAGAGAGAACTGAGCCCACAGGAACGATGTGAGGTGAACAACTTAGCCATTGGCTGGGATCTTCCTCCCATCAATGGTTGGCAGAGAAAATTCTACAGTGTGCGGTATATAAATAATTATAAATGAAATTTTTGCTTGTCATTTATGCTATTATTTTTTTATAATTTTTTTGTTGCTAAAATAACCACACATATATATATATATATATCTATATATATATATATATATATATATATAGATATAGATATAGATATAGATATATACAAGCACAAATGTATGCATACACACACATATGTATGTGTATATACACTCACCGGCCACTTTATTAGGTACAACTGCTTGTTAACACTTACTGCTGTATAAGAGGACCCTTTGTAAAGCAAGAGCAGCATAGTTCTCCTCATTAATAGAGGAGAATAAGAATAATC
>NW_015152786.1:14478-16128 GCF_000732505.1 Cyprinodon variegatus | reverse complement strand
ACCAAGAATTGAGGCAGTTCTGAAGGCAAAAGGGGGTCCAACCCGTTACTAGCATGGGGTACCTAATAAAGTGGCCGGTGAGTGTAGTTTATCATGTGTCAAACTAACAAGAGTGTTTTATGGGTGTGGGATCTGGAAAGGAGAAGCATTTCAGATCCAGGTGAGATGCTTCCTTTATTTTGACAACATTGTTATGAGGTGGGATTTCCTCAGATGCTGTTTACTGAATGCAAATTTATGGAATTAATGACTTTTTAAAGTATGACAAGGTATGACAAGAGGTCAGATTAGAATAGTGCACAGAATCGGACATCGCCAGAGTGGGAGCTGTTTCAAATTGTTTTTTTTCTTAGGCGCCTTAGGTGATGTGGAAAAACCCTCCGGAAGTGATATATTATGATTTGAGAAAAAAGGCCTGTTTTATATTAGATAATCCTAGGAGATCTGTAATGCAGCACATCATTAAAGAAAATTGCTTTCAGATAAGAGGAAGACAGAATATTTGGCTATGGTCTGACATTACAGAGAAAACTAATTAAAAATGAACTAAACTGTTGTTGAGTTTTGAAGTTATTGGATATTCATTATTAAATGAGAAAGAAATATTACTTCTTATATGAGACCATCAACAAACCGCAGTAATAAATGAAACTATCAGGAAAATGACCAAACTAATGGATGTCTTTGAAGTTTACTTTGTGTGTTTTTGTTACTTGCTGATTGCAGAACCAGGAGCAGCTCCAACAGTGTTTTTAGTGGTCAAATAGAGGGATCCTTATGACGGGTGTCCCTGCTTCAGCCTCTTTACAGCCCCCTGTGATGAACTGACTGATCTTCTCTGTTGTTGGCCAAGCTCCATCTCATGTGTCTGCAGGACAGTCAGACCGTACGCTGAGGTTTTCCCTGCAGCTCTTTCTCTAGTCTGCTGTGCATTCTTTCTTTTTAACTCTTTGTGCGCATCCTTGGCTTGGTTAACTCGTTCAAGCAGCTCTGTGAAGGTTCTAATAGTACAAGGTGGGCCTACATGTTCCCTCTATACGTTAAATGTTCCTGGGCTTTTCTATTGATGAGGATAAAAACATATCCTTTCCAAGGCGTCTCTATCCTTCCTTAAAGTGGGTCTACATGGTCCCTCTATAGAACGTTAACCATTTCACAGCAAGCACTCCTTCAGAAGACCTGCAATCAAACGCCCCATGACCATTTTTCATCATTTTTTTGTCATCAGTGAAGCTCCGCCCATTAGGTTCAGTCTGACTGTGCCAATGCATTTTTCATGGAGGTTTTGAGGTCTAAGCTTGTGAAGTTTTTTGTTTTCTGGACTCTGTTTTTTGTTGTTCCTGGCCCTCCTTGCCCTAGTGCCCCCTCCGGAGGGCGCCGAGGATCCTCTTCTGCTCTTTGTTGTTGTCTTTTAGGACTGGAGTTACTGTTGGGATCTGGGAATTACCATCTGTCTCCAGCAGAGTGCGCCGTGGGTCTCCTAGGGCTGGAACCTTCCAGCACACCTGATTTCCATCTACTCATCAGGAGACCTCCCCTTTATAAGCTCCTGCCAGACCTTGATCCCACGCTGCAATGTTGATCTTAGTTTGGTTAGCAACCGGAGCCTCTGTAACTGAAAGAATCTTGGTTGTGTCTAGTGAGAGATCA
>NW_015152786.1:10416-12948 GCF_000732505.1 Cyprinodon variegatus | reverse complement strand
TAGTGCCCCCTCCGGAGGGCGCCGAGGATCCTCTTCTGCTCTTTGTTGTTGTCTTTTAGGACTGGAGTTACTGTTGGGATCTGGGAATTACCATCTGTCTCCAGCAGAGTGCGCCGTGGGTCTCCTAGGGCTGGAACCTTCCAGCACACCTGATTTCCATCTACTCATCAGGAGACCTCCCCTTTATAAGCTCCTGCCAGACCTTGATCCCACGCTGCAATGTTGATCTTAGTTTGGTTAGCAACCGGAGCCTCTGTAACTGAAAGAATCTTGGTTGTGTCTAGTGAGAGATCAGATTCTAACTCTCCTTTGTCTGTGCCTCACAGGAAACCTGTCTCTGGCCTGAAGCTCTGGATGAGCTGCCTCACTGGAAACCTGTCTCTGGCCTGAAGCTCTGGATGAGCTGCCTCACTGGAAACCTGTCCCTAGCCTGAAGCTCTGGGAGAGCTTAACCTGCCAATCAGCCCTGGTGAGCCAACCTGAAGATTCCTATGTGGAATAAATCTGAAGATTCCTATGTGGATATCTATCCCCTGCCATTCTCCGTGATGAGCTGGAAGCTCAGATCAAGGTCTGCCGTGTTTAGTCTGAAGCTAGAAGCTTTAGCTCCTCGTGAACTCTGCTAACCAACAGTCTCTGGTCCCAGTCAAGACTGCAGTTAACCAGCCCAACCCTGTTTCAGAACTCATTCATGATTCTTGTGTTTGTGCAACAATAAACTCTGTTTAACTTTTTCCCTGCCTCCTCCGTGTGTGTTCTGCATATGGGCTTGCCTCCGTTTACCCATCATGACATTATTGGCTTTTATATGGTTATAGTAACAATGAAAAATCTAATAAAATAGAGTTTAGCACATTTCCCCAAAGTGAGAGTTGTAGTGTGAACTACATGAACTAGATGTTTTGAGGCTCTACAATGATCTATAGTGTAATTATTGGCTATTATATGCTTATAATAACAATGAATAAATCTCCAAAATTACAGTTTGGCCTATCTTGCCAAAGTAAGAGTTGTAGTCTGAACTAGATGAGGTTATTTGTGTGTGCTACAAGTTTGGAGGCAGTACAGTGATCTATAGTTTAATCATTGCTCATTTTATACTTATTCTAATAATAGAATAGAGGTGCCATTTGTCATTTAGGCTTTGGAAATTCATTAGAAAAGTATTATTTTTGAATCCAGTAAATGTGATAATAATCCACCTCTCCTTGGTGACGCTTTTGAATATTTCTCTCTGATTATTTTGCAACTTGCAGACGGAGCATTTTTGGAGCAGGGAACTCCCCATAGGGTCCAATGTAATTCTCCCAGCAGGATAGGAGACTCGCTTTCAGGAACTACGGTTGTAGCTCACTGTATGGCTTGCTCTGGTTGCGGAGAGGTGTCTGTAGAATAAATCATCCGCTGATGAGTTATTAATCCGGAAAAGCTGAATTTGTGATTTTATTGCCAACTTTACTGCAGTCTCACGATGCTGTCTGCATTTCTGCAGGAAAGATTGTGACTTCAGTTATATTTGCACCCTAGTAAATAGTGCAGATGGTCATTATTGTATAAATATTGTTGCTTTTTACAGCGTTCCAGCTCATGCAGCTATTTTCACTGTACAGATCAGTTGTCGTCTGAACGCTGAGCTGGCGGCTCCACATATTTAATTACAAATATGATTTTGGACACTAATGACATGCTATGTGCTGAGCTAATAATTTGTTACCTGCTATACAGTAATTTTGTTGTATTTGGTGTGTTTAATTTTTACACATACCTCCTTAAAACATGCTAACAGAAACTATGGAGTGTGGATGACTGAGTGAGGGTTTAGCTAGCGGTATATCTGTTACTGTCAGCAGCTTCAGAGCTCAGCGAGGCCCGACAGAAAGGATTTTCCAACTGCATTAGTGTCTCTGTCTTTATTATAAATGGACAAACCAACCATTTGGTAACATGGGATTTAAAGAAAGGATTTGACCCTCATAAGCTTTCTTTTCATCATAATATTACTTATGCATACACTTCACGCCCCTCTCAAACCACCTGTCTTCTTTGTCCAAAATGTGAACATTCTGGTCCTCCAAAGAATGTCCTTTGTCCATCAGGTGTAGATGTAGTGCAGAGTCTTGTCCAGAGGAGGGCGCTCTTCTGTGTTGGGCCGTGCGTCTGTGGAGAGGTTGTTTGGTTTCTCCAATCGGTCTTTGACAGTGTACGTCACTTCCGCAAAAGCGCAATTCATTTAGGGTAGTTAGCGCCATTTCTGTGGTGAAGAGACAGCAGCAACAAACAAAAGAAAACTAACAGAGAGCAGACGTGTTCTAGTTGCTTCTTTGGAAATAATGGGACACTGGTGCTGCGTCAAAGGATGCAATAATAATTCTAAACAGAAAACAGCAGATGGGGCCTGACGGTTTTTCGTATTCCCCACTTGGAAAAAAATACGGACCGCAGACAGAGGACTTAACAAAGAGGCGTCGGGCTCCGTGGGTCGCTGCTGTAAGAAGGAAAGACATCACGTTTCATAAAATATCTCCTCATGCT
>NW_015152786.1:3268-8253 GCF_000732505.1 Cyprinodon variegatus | reverse complement strand
TCTCCTCTTGTTTTCTGCTGTTTTGTTTTTCTTCCGCTCACCACAAAAATGGCGCTAGGGGGCGTGTCAGTCACGTGGCTGACAAAGACTTATATAAAGATCAGAGCATTCCTCACTGCATTGACCTGCAGACACTGCTCAGATTAGGTCTGGGGGTTTTATCTTTAGGATGAACTAGCCTCTGTTTAAAGGTCTGTTTGGTTTGAAATGTTCTAGGATTTAGTGTTTGGAGAAAATCCTCTTGAGTTTTTCAGAGACTCCAGTAACATCTGGGATGGAGATGTTTTTGGGTTTAATCTTCTCATCGTTATGTTCAGCTGTGTGTCTTTGGGATTTCACCCAGTTTGGGTATCCACAGGTTTGGAGAGCATCTTTGATGTGTTTCTGTTGTTTGTGCTTCTGTTTTAGTAGGGACATGTTCTGCCCGCTGCTGTAAGGTTCTGATGACTGAGAGTTTGTGTTCCAGTGGGGGGTGTGAGTCAGAAAGGAGGTACTGGTCTGTGGGAGTGGATTTCCTATAGACTTGAGGCTTCCATCTCCTTCCATGCTCACCAGGGAGTCCAGAAAGGGTAGTTTGTTGTCCTTGGCATCCTCTCTGGTGAATCTGATGTTATGGTCAACAGAGTTGATGTGTTTGGTGAAAGCTTCCACTTCTTTTAGCTGGATTCTGACCAAAGTTTAATCCACGTATCTAAACCAGTGGCTTGGTGGTGTTCCATTGAAAGTGTCTAAAGCTCTTTTTTCAATTTCTTCCAGGTAAAGATTGGCTTCAATTGGAGACACTGGAGATCCCATTGTGCAACCATGCTTTCTGTAGAAATTATCCCTGAACTTTGTAACAAGATGGCAGAGGGAAAAGGAGCATAGTCAGCTAGCTCTCCAGAGTCAGGTAGAAATGCCCACAACAAAATTGGAACTTGATAGATAAATATAAAGCTTGAGTGGGATAAGCTGGAAAAACAATAAAAAGCAAGACAGAACTGAAGAGCTGCTTGCAACAGAAGAAATCTCAGAACACAAAGCTAGCGAGCACGAGAAAGCCCCAGCAGAGAAAATGGAAGAACACGGTAGCACGGAGGAGCTGCAAAACGGGCTCTGAGATGATATTAAAAGCTGGTAGTATTCAAGGACGAGCTGAAGAAAGAAATGAAGGCAGAAATAACAAATTTTCAGCAAGAAATAGATCGTTGGCTGTCCGAGAATCACCGGGAAATAGAGGCACAGCAAGCTAACATCAGAGAGACACAGACATGCATAGTGGAGGTGGAGTGGAACATGGATGCTAACGAGGTGCTAACAAAGATGGTGGAACAAGTTCAGCGAATGCAGGAAAAACTAACCCATCTGGAAGGGAGATCAAGGAGAAACAATATCAGAATCTTCAGTTTACCAGAAGACATAGTAAGGAGATCCACAGCTACATTTCTGGAGGAACTTTTTAAGAAAGAACTTGAACTTCCGGAGGGGATCGATCTCCACATCCATCGAACCCACCGAGCCCTCTCCCCAAAACCGAACCCAATTGCATCTGCGAGGCCAATCGTGGTTAATTTTCTACAATTTTAGACTAAAGAAATTATCTTGAAGAAATCCTGGCAGAAAGAGATTAAGGTCACGGGTAAACAAATCTACTTCGACCACGACTATCCGACCGAGATTATCCTGAAAAGAAAGGAATATTAGGGCATTAAAAAATGCTGAAGGAGAAATGAATATGTTTGCAGACACCGCTCGCTAAAATTCAGATTCATCGGGAGAACGGAACGAAGATTTATGACAGTGCCAGGTTAGCAGCGCAGGAGATGAAGGAAAGAGGCTACATGGTTGCTGAGCCAGGAGGAGACGCCGCGCCAGCAGGGAAGAAACAGCCGTGGGGTGGTAGCGAGTGAAGGGCAAAGAACGGGAGAGAGAAATTACAAAGCTTCCAGTCTAAATCCTAGAATGTTTTGCTTTCAGAAGAAGTTGACTTTGTGAGAAAAGAGGATTCAACTAAAACCGACTGGGAGATGGTAAGATATTGAAGTTGGACATGTCTAGAGGGAGTGCTGCCCTACAGGATGGCAGTGATACTAGGTCTAGGGAGGGGCCCTCAACAGAGGTGAGGATCTCCCCTCCACCCACCAACTGGGACTGGGGGAAGAAGGATACCCCATGTTTGAAAGTCCGCTGGTTCTTTGGTTTATGTTTGGTTAGCATGAGTTCATGCTGGTTCTTTGCTTTGGCGCACATTTAAAGGGAGTAATAAATTATAGATATGACTGATATCAAGACAATGTCACTAAATGTGAATGGTTAGAATGCACTAAGTACAAAATAAAGGGTGATGACAAAACTGAAGAAGGAAAAGGCACAAATTATATTCTTACAAGAGACTCATTTATCCAAAACGGAACATGAAGTTTTTAAAAAATATGGTTACAGGAACTTATACCAAGGTTCATATAAAGAGGGGCGTAGAAGAGGTGTTCCAATATTAATTTAAAACAATACAACTTGATTACAGAAAGGAATTAAAAGATAAAGAAGGAGGAATAGAACATGAATTAATAACCTTGGTACATGTATACTCCCGAGAGTAACAAAAAGTTTTTAAAAAACATATTTGATTTAATCACCATGGAAACAGAAGGAATTCTAATTTGTGGAGGAGATTTAAATGTAGTTTTGAATCATAATATGGACACAAAAAAACTAAAATGCATTTAGCAAAATGTATAAATATCTCATTAGAAGAAATGGGAATGATAGATGTATGGAGAAACCTACATCCATTAGGAAAAGATTTTACACATTACTCAGATGCTCATGGTGTACATTCTAGAATAGACTATTTTCTAACCAAGGCAGAAGACAAACACAGAGTGAAGGAATGCAGGATAGGAGCGGCAGATGTTTCTGACCATAACCCAATTTATTTAAAGATATGCCTGAACAACAGGAAAAGAAATTCAATATGGAGACTGAATGTAGGAATATTGAATAGTGAACAACAGAGAGAAAAAATAAAAGCAGAAATTAAATAAAATACTAAAGAAAATAATAACGGAACAGTAGACCCAACAATATTGTGGGATGCCATGAAAGCAGTCATTAGGGGAAAGTTGATGGTGGAAACTAAACATGATAAAAGAATTAAATTACAGACATACAGGACAAATACAGAGAAACTTAGGGAATTAGAACAAGAATACCAGAAAACAAAAGACTCAAAGATAAACCAAGAAATAGTTAAAACCAAAATAAAATACATACTACTAGGAGAGACTGAAAAAAGGAACAGATTTCTGATACAGAATTACTACAACGCAGCTTCAAGGGAAACTAAACTGATAGCGAAACGTATACGCAAACAGCAAACACGGAACGCCATATATAAAATTACAAACCCACACAGGTAAAATAACAGATAATCCACAGGAAATAGAGGAAATTTTTCAAGAATATTATGAGAAACTGTAAAAACAACCCGAAATGACAGATGAGGAGGAAATGAGAAATTTTTTTAATGCATTAGATTTACCAACAATTGGCAAACAACAAAACGAGACATTGACTGCAGCAATCACAACGGAGGAAGTGAAAGAGGCAATAAATACATTAAAAAATAATAAATCTCCAGGCAGTGATGGATACCCAGCAGAATGGAACAAGACGTTCAGAGAAGAGTTGACACCAATACTAACAGCTTCTTTCAACTGGACACTCAGTCACAATAAAATACCTCCTTCATGGAGTGAAGCCATCATCTCAGTCGTCCCAAAACAAGGAAAAGATGAGGAAGACTGTGGCAACTATAGGCCAGTTTCACTGTTAAACGTAGAAGATATACAAAACCATTAATTCTAATAGATTAAATACTTTTATTACAGACTTGATAGAGGAAGATCAAACAGGATTTATGAGAGGACGCCAAACACATGATAATATTAGAAGAGTTCTACACATAGTAGAACAAGCGCAGCTGGCAAAACAAAGCACCATACTAGTAAGTGTCGATGCAGAAAAAGCATGTGATTTAGTAAATTGGGAATTTCTATATAAAACATTAGAACGATTTGGATTCAGTAATAAATCAGTACAATGTATAAAGACATTATATCATCGCCCAACAGCGAGAATTTAAATAAATGGAAGCCTGAGTGACAAATTAAACATCATAATATCAACCAGGCAGGGGTGCTGCCTATCACCCACACTGTTCGCCCTCTTTATTGAGCCTCTGGCGCAGGCAGGACGACAAGACGGGGAAATTAAGGGAGTTTTAGTAAATGGAGAGGAACACAAAATAGGGCTTTTTGCAGACCATGTGATAACTTTCCTTGAACAGTAAGACGAATCGCTACCAGCGCTGATGATTTTTTTTGGAACGTATGGTTATCTTTCAGGATACAAAATTAATGTAACTAAAACACAAATTCTAAGACTCAATTACATTCCATAAAAAAAAATTCAGGAATCATTTCCCATCAAATGGAATATGAAGGAAATTAAATACCTAGGGGTTAATATTACAAAAGGGTTATCTACACTGTATAAAGCAAATTATGATAAAATAAGTCAAGAGATACAAAAAGATATAGATAGATGGAATACTCTGCCCTTGGATCTGAACTCAAGAACTGAAATTATTGAAATGAATGTGCAGGCAAAACTTCTATACTTGTTCCAATCACTACCAGTAGAGGTCCCTCTAACACAATCTGCAATCTGGGATAAGATAATATCTAGGTTAATTTGGGGTGGAAAAAAACTAGAGTTAAATATGAAACTCTCCAGCTACCTAATGTCACGATGCAATGGTTTACTAGCCCATATGCAGACTCACAGACACAGAGGGAGGATTAAAAGTCCAATATTTATTGGAACTCAGAGAAATCTTACAGGTTCAAGGCTCAGACAGGCATGGTGGCACAGGTAAGACACACGATCCAGCACAGAGAGAAATTCACACACAGCTTATATAGGGAGCTTCCTTAATCAGCAGA
>NW_015152786.1:0-1874 GCF_000732505.1 Cyprinodon variegatus | reverse complement strand
GGTCTCTCAGACGGCACAGAGCGGGCTCAGGGGTCTCTCAGACGGCACAGAGCAGGCTCAGGGGTCTCTCAGACGGCACAGAGCGGGCTCAGGGGTCTCCGGACGGCACAGAGCGGGCTCAGGTTTCTCCTAGACGGCACAGAGCGGGCTCAGGGGTCTCCTAGACGGCACAGAGCGGGCTCTCCAGGAGCGCGTAGAAGGAGTCTGCGGGGCTAGTCTGTTGGCTGGATCGTTCTGTCATGATGCAATGGTTTCACTAGCCCATGTGCAGACTCACAGACACAGGGGGAGGATTAAAAGTCCAATATTTATTGGAACTCAGAAGAATCACAGGTTCAAGGCTCAGACAGGCATGGTGGCACAGGTAAGACACACAATCCAGCACCGAGAGAAAATCACAAACAGCTTATATAGGGAGCTTCCTTAATCAGCAGAATATCAAACAGCTGATCAAGCTGAGTCCAAGCTCCCCAAGCTTGGATCCACGGCGCCCTCTGGTGGGCAAAGTCCCGGATCCTGACACCTAAAGACAAAGGGGGGGGGTATGGGTCTCCCATAATGAAGGAAGTACTTCTGATCAGCTCAGCTCAGACATGTCATAGGCTGGTGCACACTAGACTACACGGCTAAGTGGAAAGATATGGAGAAAGTTTGGAGGATACATAAGTCAAAGTGTTATTGGCGATGACTATAGATATGAGAGGATAAATACATGGATCCAATTACAACGTTCACACTGGAACTGTGGTTCATTAAGAAAACACAAGATAAAGAAAGAAATGAAAGTGCTCAGGTGAGTAGCATATGATAGCAACTTCAAACCAGCAATGAATGATAAAGGGTTCAAACATTAGATAAGCAATGGGATCACAGGATGGTATACCCTTCAGAGAGACGGAGAGCTGGAGAGTTTTCAACAAATAAAGGAGATGTAGAATTTAGATAAACAGGAATTTAACAGATACCTGCAATTAAGAGACTATTATAAGACAGAAATCAGGTGGGATCCCTCTGTAGAAGTGAATGGGCTGATCAAAATAGTGATAAATTCGTTCAGTAGAACAAAAATTTAAATAATTTCTGCTCTATATCAAAAACTGATGATGAATAAACTTTCAACTAAGTATATAAAAGAAAAGAGGGACTTTTCATCAGGCCTAAAGTCAAGAATAAATATAAGGGTACAAACACGGGGTGTTGGAAGAATTGTGGATCAGTGAAGGTCGGACACTCTCACATATTTTGGAACTGTCCTAAAATTGTTTAGTTTTGGGAAAATGTGCATGAAACTGTGAAGAAGATTCTGGGAGATGATATTCCTCTGAGTATGGTGGTACCATATCTTTGCAATGTGAACAATATCAAAGCAAGGGTAAATGACAGGTATCTGATTAAGAGATTGTTAATAGCTACCAAAAAAGCAATTACCAGGAAATGGGGACCGCAAGAACCCCCCCACTTTTTATTGCTATTTTGCACAATTTGCTTAAAGATATTTTTTGTGGAATATTAGAGATTTTGCAGATATATTNGTGTCAACGTTTATGGTTGCTAAGCAACAGAGCTTACGGCGGTAAAACCCGCTGAAGGGTAGACCTGTTCGAATTCACAGCCAAAACTATTCCGGTCTCCTTATTTTCAAGGACTTCGAAGGATCCAGTCTAGGTAGACCGCGTCCTTGGAGGATCCAGTCTAGGTAGACAAGGACTTCGAAGGATCCAGTCTAGGTAGACCGCGTCCTTGGAGGATCCAGTCTAGGTAGACCGCGTCCTTGGAGGATCCAGTCTAGGTAGACCGCGTCCTTGGAGGATCCAGTCTAGGTAGACCGCGTCCTTGGAGGATCCAGTCTAGGTAGACCGCGTCCTTGGAGGATC
>NW_015152785.1:32138-33324 GCF_000732505.1 Cyprinodon variegatus | reverse complement strand
GTTAGCTGTCAGAATTTAGTCAGAATTCTGAGATTAAAGTCAGAATTATGACTTTTTTCTCATATTTAGCTGAAATGAAATGTAAAAATCAGTTCACTGTTTTTATTTTTTTTAGTGGCCCTAATCCCCTTCTGTAAAGTCTAAACTTATTTTCACATATTTAAAATGTCCCCATCGTGGGATGGGGCCCCTCAGAGCCTCCTTTAAATAGCCTCGAACAGCGGGGGCGCTATTCCAGGCATCTGGCAGCACCTAACCTGCATTTCCAGCCTCTATTGCAATGCGGAGGCGCTCCACTGATCCTCCCTGGTCTAGTGTGTGTGTGTTGGCTGTTTGGGGATAAAGCACGGCGCTATTCAGTCATGTGATTCCTGCTTTTTTTCCCTCCTCCTGAGTGTGAAGGCAGGAGCAGAGAGCGGTGGAGGGGCCCACATCAGCCCAGATCAGCCCGTCTTTCCTGCTCGCAGTGGATGCAGCGTTTTCTCCTCCTTTTCCCCCCTCCGTGAATCTGTTTCTCACTCAGTCTGTTTGTTTTTTAAATTTTTATTCCTTTTTTTTTTCTTTTTAACGAAACGCTTGTTTAACAATGGCGGGGGCTATAATCGAGAACATGAGCACCAAAAAGTTGGTGATAGTGGGAGTTACTCTGCTTTTGTTCCAGGCGCTCTCCTTCATGGTCGGAGGATTAATTGGTGAGTTTTTCCTCCTTCCTTTATCTGCTGCTCGCCTGTTGAAACTGGACTAAATGCGCAGTTTGAAAGTTGATTTTTATGGAACGTTTTCGCTAAAACGACTAAATGAGGGCCGACTTGCTGTAACTTGTTGAGGGGTGGGGGAGAATCACTGCTGCCTGTGAAGGTGTTTCAGGCAGGGCCGTAGGAAGCTGGATGTGGGCCCCTGGGTTAGACCAGCCTTGGTGCCCTGCCCCCCCCCCAACAGCTTTTCTACTAATTTAACTTGACCAAAAAAAAAAAACAAAAAAAAAAACACACATTTTACACACTTTATGTATCTTTGCTTTGGTCTCCTTCAACTATGGTGACCAGATTTGTGTTTCTATAAAGAACCCTTTTCATACATATATGTGTGTGTGTGTGTATATATATATATATATATATATATATATATATATATATATATATATACACTAGGGCTGAACAATTAATCGCATTTTCAATATAATCGC
>NW_015152785.1:29279-30472 GCF_000732505.1 Cyprinodon variegatus | reverse complement strand
GTATTTCTGATTCTAATATCTCCATCAGAAGAGATACTTCTAGTTAATTAAGACGAAGTAGAACGTCCATTAGAGCTGATTCATCACATTCAGCCTAGTTAAACACAGTCTTCCTTTACACCCACCCATTCATCACAGTTTCTCTGCTTTTATACTAATTTAAATATTCTTTTCTCGCACTCATACCCCCTCCTGTATGTGTCTGCTTTCTGCAGTGAGTGGGGCCCTCAGGCAGCATCTCTACCTTCCCTTTACCCCCCCCCCTCCATGAGTGTCTTCTTTTCCCCCAAATTCCTTTCTTTTAGAAGTGGAAGCCTAAATGTTTCACATAAACCGCACAGCCGTCTGTCAAGCTTGAATTCTGCCTTCAGGTGTGAATAGGAGTCGCTGTCAGGTGGTTTTAAATGCAGCTATTTTTATCTTTTTACCCAGAAACGTAAACATTTCTACTGAGCTACGCTTTATCGCTTGCTAAAGTTTTCTTTTGGCCTGAATGTGAGATGTTTGTGAGTCTATCTCTGCTCTCAGAGTCTCTGCTCTGCTGCTAAATTAGCCTGCTTGGCTCTTCCCAGGCGGAGATGGTTTTAATGAAGCTAGATTCCTTTGTGTTTGCTCTGTAGCCGGGGGCTTTGGGGGTAATTGAGAATAAAGGGTTTTTTTTCTTTTCTTTTTTGTTCTCTCCCCTTGTTTCCTGACAAAACCCGACAGCACGGCGTGGGGTGAAGCGGGCTGAGGGGACGGCCATTATCACTGACCCGCTGCAGTGGGGAGAGGGCTGATTTATAGGCTCCACTCGGTAATTGAACTCCCCGTGGCTTTCAGACAACTGGGACTGTTTGATGTTCCTTTATTGCCATGTATTCATAGATTTGGACTATTTTTAAACCTTAGCTTAAAAATAAACACAAAGAAATTGGTTTTAACATATTAGTGTCCAGAGATGTAAACTAATAACTCTGAACTCTCGTTTCAACAAGTTATGGAGTTTACTTAGGTTCTGTTCGCCTTTACAGATGAGCGTCACAATGAATGTTTTTGTTTTTTAACTCTTGTTCCTTGTTCAGACCTTCCACTCACATAGATACTTGAGTGTTCAGATTTCTTTCAACTTATTGGAGTTTCTAACTATTTTAATGTTCCTTTACCAACACCCCACCCATTGCATTCTAAAGGGCTGGTTAAACTCCCACAGC
>NW_015152785.1:24983-26552 GCF_000732505.1 Cyprinodon variegatus | reverse complement strand
GGATACTAAGGGGGGGGGCTGAGACACACTTAATATTATCAGCGTTCTGATGGCATTTTAGTGAAAAGATTTTCATCAAAAACATGAATAATTTTCACAAATAAGGAATAGTCGTATTAATTTGAAATGTAAACGAAGTTTTAAGGGGTCCTCAGAAAGTCGGGACCCTTGGAAACTGCCTCCCCCCCCCGTCACAGCTCTTGTACCTTTACTGGGTGTGTGTTGCATGATTCTATAAGAGCTTTAACGCCAATTCTGGGACCTTTTCTCCAATTTTTATCTTGTTTTAATGTGGATCCTCTACTGGAATGAAAGAACTGCAGAAAAAAAAGTCCAAGTAAGCTAAGGGTGCAAAAACTATTACAGTATGTAGGGACTTTAAACCATGCTAAAACAGCCCTACGAAATGATAAAGTCAGTAGTATTGGAAACTTTTCCAGGGTTTGGTTTCAGGGTCCTGAATCCTCATTAGTCCACTCCAGAGAGCGGACTGTGGTACCATGGAAGCGCATTAAAAAGGCCTAATGTCAAAACATCAGGCATCCAAGTCAGTAGAAGAAGCTGAAGACATTTCAATGTGTTCCTGATGCCGTCTGTGGTTCTGAATGCTCGGTGCTCTAGAAGAGGTTGAAACGTCTTCAGGAATAACCAGAAGTCTAGAATGGAACTGATTCAGTTATTCTCATTTTTCCCTCCCTAACATTTCTCCCCATCATATCTGTCTCTCAGCTCCGGGCCCCACCACCGCCATCAACTACCTGGCAACGAAGTGCGTGGATACAACCAAGAACAAGCAAGAATCCAAGTGGTTCATGCCTTGGGGTCCCAACCACTGTCAAAAGATCTCCACGTTTGAAGAGGCCGTGGCCAAACGGATCGAAGCGAACAACATCGTGTTCGCCGTGCACATTCCCATGCAGGGCAAAGAGATGAGCCCCTGGTTCCAGTTCATGTTGGTCATCCTACAGTTTGACATCTTATTTAAGATGCACAACCAGATTGGTAAGAAGCAAAGCAGCTTTAGACTTTCAGAAACATGATAAACGATAATATTAAACACCTTTAGAGAAAAACTGGGAAAGATACTTTTAGTAGAAAACTTTAGAAGCGCTCCAGCCTAGGATACTGATATTTATTGGAAGAAAAATATGAGCTTTGATATGAAGCATGAAGTGTTTACGTAAAATGCAGCCTGTGGCAGTCCTGATAGGCTGCGTTCACACAGCAGCTTGAAGTGACCCATTATTTTTATTTATTTTTACTTTTTTTGCCCATATGCAACCCCCAAGGGTGTAACTTTGTGATGAAAGTTGGTGGGTGGGGGGCGCTCTAAGGGTGGGGTCTGATGGACCTACAGTTACTCCTCCCAAACGCTTTCAGTAGGTTTCAAAAATTAGCTCAGACATATATTTATCGAATGCTTTTCAGGGGTTGACGTTAAGGATTTTTACCACATGCCCAAAGGGCAAGTGACTTTCACATTTCATTTGCCCAGAAACAATTTTTACTTGCCCGGTATAATGTTTGATAAATATTAGGGATGCAGGATATAATCGGCCCCCTATCGGT
>NW_015152785.1:22362-23980 GCF_000732505.1 Cyprinodon variegatus | reverse complement strand
CGGATATTTATATCTATAGATAGTTGGAGAGAGATGCCTTTTGGTGCATTACATAAATGGGGTCCCAATATGTTGTATGAAAAAATTATAACAGCAGATTCGGATGCCAAAATCAATAATTAATGCATCCCTAGAAGTACAATTTCAATTCCTTCCAACCAGAAAAATATGGATATGATGAATTTTAAATATAGCATAGCATATTTTTTTCTTGTAAACTTTGAGATCTATTTTGTTGCATGTTGCATATCACAGTAAATCTGTTTCATCTTTAAATCTGCAGCTCTCCCTACTTCTGTTTAAAAAGATTTATGAACCTCTTTACTAATATAACGAAACTAGAAACAACATTTTAAGATACACAAACGAAAATTTTTGCTGCACAAACGTTTGACACAAATTTTGTCTAATTTGAAGAAGGTGGGGGGGGGCTGGTTGACCTTTTGACCTTTACATTTTCATTAATATCTTCAAAGCCAAAGCAGCACAAACAGAGATGAGTTAATTGACACCCATTTCGTCTAATTTGAAGAAGGTGGGGGGGCTGGTTGACCTTTGATGACCTCTAGAAATATGTCTTTATATCTTTAAAACGATAGCGGCACAAACGAACATTTTTGCTGCACAAACGTTTGACACAAATTTTGTCTGATTTAAAGGAGGTGGGGGGGCCAACTTCACTCAGGTGCCGCAGACAGGAGGCCTGCTTTTTTTGGTTTTTATGACTGCAATTGAGTAAAACAACTCGTGAAGTTTGACCACCTGGAAGAGCGAGGTGCGTGAGAACAATGGGACCCTTTTTCCACCTGGATCCCCGCTCTTTTTGGCCCTCATGTCCCTCTCTTGCCCCCACTTCCTCACCGCCTATCTAGGTTAAACATCTGGTTCAATCAGTTGGTCTAGATTTTATTTTCAGTGTTTCTTTCTCTCCAACTCCACTAGATGTTGAGCTTTGCATCAGTGATGATGATGGTCTTAGGAATAGTCACCCTGGTAAAATATTCAGGAAAAAGTGTTGCAGCTCCTGTAAACACAGAGCAGAAGGTTAGTCTGGTCCCAAAGATCATTTACTTCTTCACATTCTTGGCCACGTTTCAGTGGAAATGTGTCAGGAGCCTGGCTTGTTTACAGCCTGGCCTGTCTACAAACAAATTAGTGATTCAGACCAATCCTGCTGCCAGATGCTGCAGACTCCATTCTTATTTATCTTTAGACCTTTATTTAGAAAAACCGTCTTTCATTTGTTGGCACATAAAACACAGAACAATACAAGACCTGACAGGACATGATGTCACAATTAGCAGTGGCGCCTCCAGAAATGTTTCATTAGGGGGCCAGATGGGGCCACTAAAAATCTTGGGGTGGCCACTGAAACTAAAAGCCCTAATTTCAAATTCAAATTTCGAATTTCTAATCTGAAGCTATTGTGTTAAACCTCAGAAAGACTTCAGTAAAACTCATATCTTGCTTTATTGTGATTCCTTCTTTTTTTATTTTTTATGTTACGTCGCTTGCTGTGCATAATGGGATGAAATGCTAAACTGATGCTACTACAATTTACCCATTTCGTGGCCAACCCCTGGTAGCCTGACGTAGTCCGACTCAATTCTAGTCAGAA
>NW_015152785.1:18558-20357 GCF_000732505.1 Cyprinodon variegatus | reverse complement strand
GCTGCCCTGATTTTTAGTTCATGCCTGAAAGGAGATAGTTGCATGTTATCCTAGCCCCCCACCTGCAACACTCCACCTAGAACCCCCTGGCCTCTGCCCAGCAATAACACAGCTGTTTCTGGGGCAATAGCCTCTAGGCTGGAGAGGAATGTTTGCATGAAGAGAGCTGGCATTTGAGGGTGTCTGGCTCGACCAATGGCACGGCAGAGGGCGTTACAGAGACACTGGGCTGCCGGGTCTCATCTGGTTCCCCCCTTTTCTTTTCTTTGTCCCTCCTCTTGCAGCACAGGCCACCGGGTTTCTTTCTCCTCCTTTAAGCCGATTTCCCTTGCAGCACAAAGAGGCACTCTGGAGAGCTGGAGGAGGAAACACTTGGCTTTGTAATGTGATCTGAAGATGAAGCTTTAATGGATAATAACTTGCTGAGCGAGGGTGTTGAAAGGTAGCTCCGGGTCTAGTTAGTTTTTATCAAACAGGAATGAACAGATTTGGCCCACTGTGCAGAGAGCTGGCATGATGATTAAGTTATACTACCATATATTAAGAAGAACTTTTTAAAATGAAGCATTGGTTCCATTTCTTAAAAAAAAAAAAAAAAAAATTTCTTTAAAAAAAATAAAATAAATGATTGGCATCTCTCATCCATGGCTGTCTGTCTGTCAGCAGGACCTAATTTTGCAGTAAAGTTCATAGATGCTAAAAGATGGCGACCGCTGATAGGAAAATAAAGGGACTCTCTCAGTGCACCATGTGTGAAAACCGCCGTAGAGCTACAAGTTCCCGCTTTTCAGTCTTTCCAAATGCTGACAAATTTCAAGTTTCATTTTTGTGAAATCCGCTTTCTGTTCCCAATTTCATTTTCCAATTTTGCACATCCAGATTTACTCTGATTCACTTTAAAATCAGTTTCTAGGGTTAGGGCATAGAGCTTGAGATCCTGAGGTTATGAGTTCAAAACCCATTCGCACAGACTGCCACTCTGGGTCTCTGAGCAAGACCTTTAACCCCCCGATTGCTCCCCGGGTGCCGCACAATGGCAGCCCACTGCTCCCCAAGGGGAGGGGTTAAATGCAGAGGTAAATTTCTCCAATGTGAGATTAATAAAGTTCAATTAACATTATTATTATTATTATTATTTTTATTATCATTTTGCTGTGGTTTTAGACTAAAAGCTTTAGTCTGACCCAACCAGAGTATGTTGTTCTACAGTATACTTTTACAAACGTGCATGAACTGATGCATTTTAAGGCGTTTCATATAGTTTTTGCTTTCCAGTGCTATTCTTCCATGTTTTGGAGTTAACGACTATAATGTTTTCATTTTCATCATTTCTCTCAGCTGTGAATAGAGAGTTACTGTGAGCCTCTTTGCATTTCTTGAAGCTGGTCAGTTTAGGCAGGTTGTCCCCCCTCCCCATTAACACCACCTTTCACTCCCAGAATTTTACATATCTCTACAACCTCACCCCCCCACCCCGTTTTGACCCTTTATTCACCTCAGACATCTTTTGTCGGAGCGTTAACTTATCTACAGCTAAGAGGTTAGATATACAGCAGAGTTTATTCAGTTCCATTTGATTTCTATGTGCATTTAAAGAAAAAAATAACCCTAAATATGTGAGATACGTTTTATATATATCTGTATGGAGTGAATTTTATTCCTTTATTGTTGGAAGCAAAGAATACATTTTGTAAATGGAAATAAAAATTAAAAGCAAGCCAGAGATGAAACTTGGGGAAAAACAATGATGTAAAAAAAGTTTGAAAAATATTACAGCTGAGAAAAAATAAATAAATAAA
>NW_015152785.1:15658-16869 GCF_000732505.1 Cyprinodon variegatus | reverse complement strand
AAATGTGTGTCCATGTCCTCGTCAGCACACCTACTTAATTTTTTTTTTTTTAAACATAAAAAAAACACTTTAAGCGATGAAAAGAAACAATTTTGTGAATTTTTTTAAGGTGAATCTAATTTTGCCTTATCCTTGAAGCTCTTCTAATGCCATACTTCAGGATACGCATGAGACGTCTGTTGATAAGACTGCTGTACCTTAGGTGCTCTAAGGAGCGTTAACGCATATCTTTCCATCCTAGACTTGATAAAAACTCCTTTGCTGGGATCAGACAGATCTGCTGTTAACTATTACATCATTTTTTCATATTTCAAATCACCGCATTCAACTGCACACTTCATTTGATCTCAGTTTGCAGTTTTTAATAAATGTGTTTTTGCTACCGTTGGTTATTTAAAACACCTGAATGTTCCCACTGTGGGACAACAGCGGATTGCTAATAATTAGGTTACTGCTAAGGAAGGGGGGGGATAAGGCGCTATAAATGTTTTATTTTATTGTCGCTGTGATGATTCTCCTTCTCAGAGGACGGAGCAGTAGTCACCATCGATGTCAGCCTGGCCTACAGAGATGATTTATACAGCGAGTGGACGGAGATGGCTCGTTCGTTTGAACGGAGGAACCTAAACTGCAAGTTCTCATTTGAGAAGGTAAAAAAATGTTTTGGTGTTAGGTGATGTTTTTTTCTTTTATACTTTCCAAGATTTTCTAGAAATTGTTATTAAATCTTTAAATGTTTGATCCCCTTTGCTATTTCCATCATGTTTTCTGGTTTAGAGCAGATTTTAACATTTACACTACCTTCTGAAAACCGATCCATGCAGACCTTAAGACGATTTACACACCATGCTAGCACGGTTCCTGGCCTCCTAGTGATGATTTACGGTACTAGAAAAAACAACCTTAAACAGAAGGGATGGACTCAGGTTTCAGCTTTCAAAAACCTCCAATGCAGCGATAGAGTTGATTCCTTCCCGCTATCATCACAACCCCAACCCCTTTACAGGAGAACAGAAGACCTCGCCTATTCATCCAGGCCAACTATTCCCTCTAACGACCCCCCTTTCAGAGACATAGACAGGTATGGGGCATTGCAGGCTAACAAAGAAGCCAAACGACCCCCATTCCAAAGGGGGGGACCCGTTCATCCGTTTCTATTTGCATGTTTTCTAAATAAAACCAGGCTTTGTTGGTCTGCTGGATAAAACCTG
>NW_015152785.1:13638-14662 GCF_000732505.1 Cyprinodon variegatus | reverse complement strand
CTGGAACTAAACGCTATTTCTGACATTTTGGATTGAAAAATCTTCCTGGATGGAAGAGAAACGTCTTCAAACTCGGAAACAAAGTCCAGTGGATTCATTTTTAACTTTTTTGGAATGACTCTGACCTGGATGACGGAGAATCTTCACCGGCATACGGTACTACTGCTCTCTAGGGGTAGACAAGCTAATCAACATGGCGGCTCCCATGACGTTCAGGAAACCACTGGACTTAGTTTCCAAGTTTGAAGACGTTTTGCTTCCCATCCAGGAAGCTTTTTCAATTCAAAATGTCAGAAATTATGTTAAGTTCGAGGTTTTATTAAGTAGCCCAACAAAGCCTGGTTTTGCTACTTGTTGAGCTGTATAAAACTTTAAATTCAACTCTATTCCTGAAATTTGAATTGAGAAAGCTTCCTGGATGGGAAGGGAAACGTCTTCAAACTTGGAAACAAAGTCCAGTGGATTGTTTTTAACATTTATGGAATGACTATGACTTGGATGACTGACAATCTACATCAACAACATTCAGGAAGTTTATGGAAAGTCAGGCGAAGAAGGCAGCCTTTGGTGAAGATGCGACAAACGATGGTCTGATCAGGGCTTCCAGACGCAGGAAACAACGACAAATGTTGAGGTTCATCACACTGCTAAGCAGAATCATCACTGGAAATAGTGCGGCACAGTAAGGAAGCTAGGATTCTATGCATATCAGAAGTCTCATGATTATGGAGGCTGACTGTAAGGAGACGACGCGGTCTGTTCATGCGCTGTTTGTTATCTGAGAACTGAACCAGAACTGAACCACGCCGAGCCCTACTGATGAACTAGTACCAGTTTAGCGCGGCTCAGTTGTGCGTACCATTTACACTCAACAGTTATCTTGGCTACAGTGCTCGGACCGATCTGGGCATGGTTTCAAAAGGGTAGTGGAAACGAGGCTTAAAGGAATAGTACACCCAAAACATGATTAGCCTTCATTTTCTACTCACCCCCATGCTGAACAACACTCTGGAGTACTTTTTTG
>NW_015152785.1:9265-11836 GCF_000732505.1 Cyprinodon variegatus | reverse complement strand
TTTAGTCCTATAGCAGCATAACTATAGAGATAACTCAGAATAATCTGAGCCCCTCTACCTATGAGCTCTATCAAAAATGAAATTTTAAGCCCAGCCTTAAAAGTAGACAGGATGTCTGCCTCATGGACTAAAACTTGAGCTGTTTCCACCCTTTTAACCCTCTACTGTGTCTTTTTTTTGTTTTCCAGAACTTGGGGAGCCAGGACCGTCAGTATGAATGTGACCCCCTGCCTTTCATGGAGGTGGGGAGTGTTGCTCATAAATACTATCTCGTCAACATCCGCCTGCCGGTCAACGAGCGCAAGAAGGTTAATATTGGGATTGGAGAGATCAAAGACATTCATCTTGTGGTCAGTTGGTCAAAAGATTCTTCTTGACATGTTTTTATTGTGGTGTTGGCATTGAAAAGAATGTATAAAACCCAGTTCACATACTAAATGTAAAATGCATTTTATTTTCTCTGAAGAGCATCCATCAGAACGGAGGTTTCACGAAGGTTTGGTTTGCCATGAAGACTTTCCTCACTCCCAGCATCCTCATCATAATGATCTGGTACTGGAGACGGATCACCCTCATGACCCGACCGCCTGTCCTTCTGGAAAAGTAAGGCTTCTCTTGGCGAAGAACGAGTTGGACTCGAACAGAAATATTCTTTAGTGAGAGTTACAGTTTATTGAAGAGAAAAACATCTGTTCATCTTTTGTCACTTTAAAATCACAGACTTCTTTTATTCATTATTAAGAGACTTGCCTTTTAAAAAACGAAAACATGACAGATCTCAAATCCTTTTTGTTTTTTTTAATTCCTTATCCCAGACATTTTAATATCTATAATCAGTAGTCTAGTTGTGTTAAAAAAAAAAAAAAAAAAGATGGGATTGTGGATGGTTAGCATGGCTATCGCCACCCCTACATTGTTAGCACGGCTATCGCTACCCCTACAAGGTTAGCATGGCTATCGCTACCCCTACAAGGTTAGCATGGCTATCGCTGCCCCTACAAGGTTAGCACGGCTATCGCTGCCCCTACAGAGTTAGCACGGCTATCGCCACCCCTACACTGTTAGCACGGCTATCGCCGCCCCTACACTGTTAGCACGGCTATCGCCACCCCTACACTGTTAGCACGGCTATCGCCGCCCCTACACTGTTAGCACGGCTATCGCCGCCCCTAAATGGTTAGCACGGCTATCGCCACCCCTAAATGGTTAGCACGGCTATCGCCACCCCTGCACTGTTAGCACGGCTATCGCCGCCCCTGCACTGTTAGCGTGGCTATCGCTGCCCCTACAGAGTTAGCATGGCTATCGCTGCCCCCACATGGTTAGCATGGCTATCACTGCTCCACAGAGTTAGCGTGGATATCACTGCCCCCACAGAGTTAGCATGGCTATCACTGCTCTCACATGGTTAGCATGGCTATCGCTGCCCCTACAGAGTTAGCGTGGATATCGCTGCCCCTACAGAGTTAGCGTGGATATCACTGCCCCCACAGAGTTAGCGTGGATATCACTGCCCCCACAGAGTTAGCGTGGCTAGCACTGCCCTCACATGGTTAGCATGGCTATCACTGCCCCCACAGAGTTAGCGTGGCTATCACTGCCCCCACAGAGTTAGCAAGGCTATCGCTGCCCCTACAGAGTTAGCGTGGCTAGCACTGCCCCCACAGAGTTAGCGTGGCTAGCACTGCCCCTACATAGTTAGGGACTAATTTCCCACTGGGATCATGGAAGGACACTCCTTTGATTGCTAAATGTTAGCGGGCTGTGCTATATTTTTGCTGTTAATATATAGTAGAAATGTTATAGTCAGTAATAAAATGTAACAGGGGATGGTGTGGGGGGGGTGGTCATTTAAGAAGGGGGATTCCCCCCACCCCCAACTCGAGTACTGTCTATAATATTGGGCAGATTTGCCTTTTATAAGTGTTTTAAATGTTGTTTTGATATTAATCTGAAGCTGTCGTGTTGTCATAACGTCCCGCTGTGCTGGGACGATGGATCAGTAAAGAGGCTGCAATCTCTGCTGCAGGAGGCAGCTGACGAAGCGTGAAACGTGTTACGAAATCTTGCAGCACTCAACGGATGCACGGTGCACATGAATTCTTTAGAACAGCTACACACACCAGCCAACCAGAAACCAAATCTACCCCCATCACACACACAGCTACATGCCAAGTGTCTCTCTCCATCCCACTTGTTTTTTTCCAGCTCAGGGATTTTATTCCCAGAGGACCAGCGAGCTCTTAAGATGTGTGACTTGTCATGGCCTATTTTATGGATAGCAGATTATTTTTTCATGCTTTAAAAGCTTTACTAAAGGTTCCTGCCATGCTGACCCTCTGAGGCATCAGGATGGTAAACCTCAGATTCCCTTTTAAACTTCAGAGTGATGTGAGGGGAACTTGCTTTGGTTAAAATTACTTGATGTTCAAAATAAATACATAAAAATGTCTTTGTTAGAAGAATGGATGTATTTAAAAGCTCAGACAAACTAAACATACCCCAGTGGGCCTCAGCAGATGGCCGCTCACACTGAGCCTGGTTCTGCTGGAGGTTCCTTCCTGTTAAAAG
>NW_015152785.1:0-2566 GCF_000732505.1 Cyprinodon variegatus | reverse complement strand
CCCGGTGGAGTGGTTCTCCGTTGGCTTTAACTGGACCTGGATGCTGCTCTTTGGAGACATCAGACAGGGCATTTTCTACTCCATGCTTCTTTCCTTCTGGATCGTCTTCTGCGGCGAACATCTGATGGTACAGTATTCACCAGACCACGTTTTAAGACTTCCCTATTGGTGCTAGCTGAATTTAACGAGCGGAATCCCTGAGTTAGCAGCACTTTTTGAACGTCTCTCCTGCAGCCTAATTGACCTGAGAAAATATAGTTTCCATTTTAACTAGGGATGCACGATCCCGTTAATGTTTAATCCTGTACCGTCCCGATCACGTGATCGTTACCAATACTGACTCCCATATTAGTATTTTAAAAGTATATAAAATATCAGTCTGTACTGCGGAGCTGAGTCCCATGCTTCTGTGTTTTTTTTGTCTGAGAGGAGGAAGAAGAGGAATTTGTTTTTTGCACACTGAGCGATTAGCCCACAAACACCTTACGACGGCCGACTGACAATCAAACATGTTTAATTTTCTCCCGACCTTACCCTTCCTGATGGGGAGGTGGTCGTTAGAGGCTGGTTGCCCCTCGTTACCCCCTGTACAGCTACACAACGCACCATCAGGCTGAAAGTCGGGCTGATCGAAGAATTCTCGCATGACCTTAAAATATGCACGAAAAGGGAAAAGATTTATACAGTGTACATCCAGCTTTAGGAGAGCTATCTCTTGTTTTTTTTTATTTGCGCTGCAGCAGAGCGCAGTTCTTAATCTGCAGAGCCTCTCTGCTCTCCTCTTCACAGTTACCATACCATACCAACTTTATTTATGAAGCACTTTATGCACCGGACAGGACCAAAGTGCTGTACACAATCATAAAATACAATAAAATTATAAAATAAAAAAAATAAAAACGAGTGTAAAATACAAATTAGTATACAAAGAGAGTAAAACAAAGTAAAACCTCTCAAATTGTGCCAAAAGCCAAGGAAAGGGTTAGGGTCAGTTCAGCGATTTTAAATGATTTTTATAAATGATCCGTGCATTTAAACATACTTTAACTTAAATAAAATAATACTCAGATTTTATAATTGTTACACTGCAAAAATGATTTCAAAATGAGTAAACATGTCTTAAATTAAGGGTATTTACTCTTAATTTGAGCAGGTAAATAAGATGATTTGCCAATGGAATGAATACTTTTACTCTTAAAATAAGGTATCCAGATATTATGTACTTGAAATAAGACTAATTGTTTTTTCTTATTTTAAGTGTAAATTGTCTTGTTCCATTGGCAAAGTGTTTCACTTAAATCCTTAATTCAAGAAAAAATGACTTATTTAGATTAAATATTTTTGCATTGTTATAAACATTTGAAGACAGCCAATGTAACCTTATTACATTATAATGGGTACGGCTGTGATTTATAGATGGATTGATGAAGGCTTACATCTGAAAAACGTTCTAAGCTGCTGTTAAATGTTCTTCCTGTTGAACATTTTGCAGCGCTGCTATGATTCTCCTGTCTTTACTCGCCTCATGGGCCTCTTGTTNCACGGTCCTCTCAACTTCCTAACTTTTTTTAAAATTACGCACTAAAGCAGTAAATGGCCCATATAGTGATGCGTAAAGGGGTCCTTAGAGGGGAATTGCTGGCCTAGCTGAACAGGCGAGGTCTTCTGTTCCCCTGCATGGGGGTGGGGGGCCGCAATGATGGTGGGAAGGAATCAACCCTGCCGCTTCATAGGAAGTGATTAAAGCAAATCCATATTTGAGGGCCTGTGTTTTCTCTGTATATCATGCAGGTCACACTTCGCTGCTCGGTTTCTTGCATTCACTACATACTGAGAATCAGAAGACATGGAAACCTTTCTTCACTGCTTTTATCGATTTTGTTCTGTTCACCCATAAACCTAACGATACGCAACAACTGTGGTTCACCTACGTGCTGCGGCATTCCAGGCGTGACATCACGTTGGAACTATCTATACTTCTACCCCTTTCTTGCTGTGGGGCAGCCTTTTGGCTCGATAAGCACTTTGCTTTTCAAACAAACTTATCTTCTCAGCAAAAGCCTCAAAGTCATTGTGTTGTAAAATGTTGTAAATACCGATGCTTCTCACAGGAGAGTGTTAGCTGGGCGGGTGTTAAGGGTCATTCTGAGGCAGGAACAAGAACTGAAGGAGGGGGGGTAATGAAGGTGTATCATGACATAAAGTTGAATCAAGAGTCTTATATTAAAACATAATGGAATTTAAATAAAATATGAAAGGAACTTAGTTGTACAGCAGGAGAAATAAGGATGTTTTAAAAATTCCAGAAAAAGTTAAAAACAATCCTCTGGACTTTGCTTCCGAGTTTGAAGACATTTCTCTTCCATCCAGGAAGATTTTTCAATTCAAAATGTCAGAAATAGCGTTTAGTTCCAGGTTTTATCCAGCAGCCCAACAAAGCCTTGTTTTAGTTCTGAAAACATGCAAATAGAAACGGACAAACGGACGAAAATCCTTCACACTAAGCATGCTTGTAGCGACAGTGGAGAGGAAAAACTCCTTTTTAACAGGAAGGAACCTCCAGCAG
>NW_015152784.1:23260-33343 GCF_000732505.1 Cyprinodon variegatus | reverse complement strand
TCTCAATTGTTAGAACTACGTGGGAAACTGCCCAGAACTGAATATATATATATATTTTTCCCGAAATTCCCAAAGATTCCTCGGAGGATGATGCAGAGCCGCGCCGGGGCCTACACAGCTCGCACTCCTGCGGGTGTGAGCGGCTGAGATGATAAAAAAAAAAGTTGGTTGTGTTATCAGACTTCGTTTTCACTGGTTCCCGACACATTTTACAGATGACTGTGGTTTGTTTTTTGTCCAACTTGCCACGACCGAAACACTGCCAAACTGGCGAACTACAAAAACCCTTCTTTGGAACAATTTCCTCCTCCTCTCCTTGCTGCGACATCTTCATGTGCTCTATGTTGTGGTTTGAGAGGGCGACGCTTTGTGACGGCGTGCCTGGGTCGGTCATTGCGATTGGTTGGGAGGAAGTAGTGACTAGCATAAACCTACATGATAGGCTACAATGAGAAGGAAAACTGCGTTTCTTTATCGAACTTTTATCGACCCTCTTTTTTCTATTGCGCCACATGTCTATCGATCGATATTTATCGTTATTGAGTTATCGCCCAGCCCTATGTTGTGCACATATAGACACTAGGTGGTGCTAGAGCACCTGTCCTTTTCCCTTTTAGACAAAATAGTTCCCTCCTGAACAGTGTTGTTTAGTCAACAATGACGAAAAGTTTTCTTTGATGCTCTTTTTTTTCACTAAGATAAAGAAAAATTATCAGATAAACATGGATCTTGGATGACAACCCATGGGTGTGAGTTTTCGTCAATGAGACGAGACTAAATAAAAATTTTAGTGGGTGGTCTCTCGGGCATTTGAAATGCATCAATGTGCTGTAATCTGTTATACAAGCTAAGCAGTATCAGCCATGCAGCTACTTCTTCTTTGGTCACACAGCCCACCAGGTGTGTAACGTTGCACATTCTGCATGACCACAGATGGATCATGGCAGTAGCAGCAGGGGTGAAAATAAGCCAGAATGGTCCAGTACCATTTCAGTGCACAATCAACTCTGACAAACTCTGATCTTCAAGCTGTGCTTGTGCAAATATGCGTCTTTCCTCAGTGTAGGTTAGTGTCTGCACTTTACTCACTGATGGTTTCCTCTCTGCAGTATGACTCTTCCTGCCCTCACTACTTAATAAACAAAATGTGGCTGATCATCCTCTGCCAAGTGTAAAAAATCCTTATACTTAACTATCAGGATTTTATTTCTTCCAGCTCACAAGCAATGATGCAAAACCTTTACTTATTTTTTACCAAAAAGGAATCCCTAAATTGTATCAAAAGCAAAGAATGAATTGCATACTGATTATTTTTGGATAAAGACCCAGATGAAAAGGTACAGAGATCTTTGAATATTTCTCTCTCATAGTTCTTGTTTTTATCCTATTTGAATATTTCAACATTTTACTTAACATATTCTTGAAATTGAAGTCAGGATTGCTATGGGATTATAAGGCAATTATAAAGGTTCTCTGTAATTGTTTATACCAGACCCCTTTGAATTTAACCAAGGGGCAAATTCGTAGAAATAAAGCCCAAATTGCCAAAGTAGAAAGAAGAATGTTTTTAGTTCTTTGTTTTTTGCAGAAGTGAGGATTTTATTGATCTGTGTGTAATTCATTGAAGATCAGGAAGTATTTGCTTTTGGATGGAAACCTTGTATGCCTAAAACCATTATATAAACCAATGTGATGGGTTAAACTGGATCTGCTATTTTCTCAACTTTTGTGAGACACGGTTTTATAAATTAGGGCATTAATTCACAAAAAACATTTATAAGAATTCTATGAATCAAAGTTTTCTGCCCAACAACAATGATGAACTGCATTGCAGCACCCTATACCCATTAATCATGGTATCTAGTCAATAGCTGTTAGTCTGGTAAAGAATCTGGTTGTTATTCAAAATTGTAAAGGTTAGCTGTTTTATAAATTGCAACATAAAACTGACTAAAACTAGACTAAAACCTTTTTGAGCTTTAGTCGACTAAAACTGACTAAAACTATCACATATAGTAATGACTACAATAATAATAGTTTTCGTTCTGAAGACTAAAATTAAGATTAAATCTAAGATGGCTGTTAAAAACAACACTGTTTCTGAAATCCTTTGTTGCTTTTTACATTTTAGGTCTTTGCCCGAAAATACCATTTATGAATTTAAAAGCCTATATTTTTGGAGTTTTGCTCTATGAGACATGTACAGTAGCACCACCTTAATAGATCCTTGCCTTTGGCGAAGAGCCAACTAACCTTCCGGGTAACTAAGCAAGCGCATTTCACAATGGGTTAGTTTATAGCTTAATGTTTTTAATGGCCTCTACCAGGTGCCAAGGAATAGCTTAAAATGTAACTCTTTGATTAAAGTAGAAAAAAATTTACTTAAAGCATCTCATAGATGTAATTATGGATTTGCTGTAATGGTCCCTGTCAGGGACTCCCTGATGACATCTATTTGACTTTTTTATGACAACTACAGCACTCAAGTAACCTTTTGTCTGCTCCACATTTTCTTTAAAAGCAAACATAAGGCCAAATGATCACATTTCGTAAAAATAACTTTAATAAAGTTCTTTTCAATTACAGTGGGGCGTGTAGATTAAGCTGCATTTTGAATTTCTTTTTTTTTTTCTTGATCTTAAAATATGTAAGATTTTCTGAAAATAACTGTATTTTTCCTTAGTAAAATAAGAGTTTTTAACCTTAAAATAAGATTGTAACATATTATGGACTTGAAATATGATAAAAGATTTGTGTCTTTCATATTTTAAAAGTAAATCTTAGTTGGCTGTTGGCAGCTCCATTGAGCCATTATATAAAGAGCCCTTTTCCAACCTGAGTACCTGCCCCCTAAAATGTCTGTGCACACCACTGCAATGGTGTAATTTATACAAGAGAGTTTAATCATATATTTAAGGCCCTGTTATAATACATGTAGATAGTACATTACTGTATATGTGTGAGACAGTTTGATAGTATATGTAACAGTTAGTGTTTGATTGTATGTGAGTTTGGTTGTACATGTGAGTGTTTAATGGTGTTTGTGTGAGATGTAGAGATTATAGTCATGTTTGTGAGAGGATTAGGTTGTCTTTATGTAAGTGAATAGTTGGGATTCTCTGAGAATTTATGTAAGAAAGAGAGTTTATATCATGTAAGAGAAATCTAACATTTTGTCTCATGGGGTCTCTCAGATAAAAAGGTTTTACAATAAACTATTCAGTTAAGGATACCATCATTTTTGTCCAGGCCAGTTAAATGAGTTTATTATTTACTTAATTCTGGTAAAACCTGTTTATGAAGCAATGTTTAACTTCATGTGCACAATTTTTTATATTTCTGATTTATTTATTACTACTTTTGTCAAATTCCAGTTATTTCTGTAATCATTGTGGGGTTTTCTTTCATTAAAAAAATGCTTATAACAATTTTGTCAAAGTGTGTACAGAGATTCTGTCAAACCACTTGATTATGCATACAATCAGGTTAAAAGAAAGCTGATTCTTCCTGTGAAATGACATTCTGTCAGTGGGGTTGTTTAGTTTGTCACCTTTGTCGCTGGACATTGGTCTACACCCTTCGGCTTTTGAAAGGCAAATGATCTTATTCTTTGTTTTAAATGTTAAGCTTCAAACAAGGGAACATTCAAATACATCTATGAGCCAGTGACAGCCAAAAAAATAATGTTAAGTATATACTTTGTTAAGCAGATGTGTTGTCAATCGCAACCCTTCTGTTTATCTCACAATAAGTGTGTCTGTACTTTTTGAGCAAACAGCGAACCAGTGAAACAATGGTTGATCTACCTTAGATGACCTCAGATGAAAAAGATATTTCCTTGAGACATTTTGACCTTTTCACCTAATTCAATAAACTTTGTTTATGCAAAATAAATAAATACTGGATAAACCATTGTTGTGCCATAAACCATGAAAAAAAATTTCGACATTGAGAACTAATGTCCATGTTTCACATAACATGATCACTGGAGAAGAGATTGCAGTTAAGCTCGTAAAACAGTCGTGAGACCTTTCTTCTCTGAAGCCACTGTCTCCACGGGACCCCTCCCACAGAGGTGTGCCTTGGCCCCCCCACTGAGGTGAAGACAGTAAAAAACACTGCACAGAGGATTTCTCTCTTTCCGTGGAGCTGCCCAGGGATTCACATTAGAAGAGGACACCACCATGGCACCAGGCCCAAAGGCCTGACATTTCAGAACCGAACTGCTGCAAAGCAGACTTTTTGCAACACATTTCTCTGAGTTTCAGAACTTACAGAGCTGGACTAGAGGGGAAAGTCTCCTGAAGAAGCCTTTCACTTGGTGTGGGCCGCATGGTACCAAGAAAGAACTGCCTTGCTAAGCTGCTGCTGGATGAAAACTCAAAACTTCCAAAATGCACAGGAACAGAGGTATACGGTCTGGCAGAGTTAGGAACAGATTTTAGTTAAACAATATGTCTTTTGATGATTTTGGTCACTTCATGTGTTTACTGGTGAGTAAAGAAAAAGCTAACAGAATAGATAGCATGGTACCTTATGCTACAATAATATGTTTTGAGCTGTTGTTGAAGCTTGGAAAAGCTTTATTTTAGTAAGCTGTTTAAACACTGATATAATATTAGTGTTCATGTGTTTCCTCATATGCTCATTACATTTGGATTACCAAATTATGACCAAAAGTCATTTAATGGAATCTTCATGTCTATTTGCTGCTAGCCATTTCAAAGAGGGTAAAGAATCATTTAATTAAAGGTTAATTCAATTCAAATCAGTTTATTTATATAGCATATTTATATTATATACCAATTCACAACACGTCACCTCAAGGCACTTTACAGTTCACCAGATCATACAGTCAAATTGATTCAAAGTTTTCTATATAAGGAAAACCAGTTGATTGCATTGACTCATTGACTCAAATACAATCCGTCACACTAAGCATGCTTGTAGCGACAGGGGAGAGCAAAAACTCCCTTTTAACAGGAAGAAGTCTCCAGCAGAACCAGGCTCAGTGTGAGCGGCCATCTGCTGAGGCCGACTGGGGTTCAAATTTATGGGCTGCATAAATGGGTTTGGCTTTTATTTAAGTACAGATTCAAATATATCTGCAGTGTGGCGATTATAAATCTGATGTTATTTTTTTATTGCTATTTTGCACAGTTTGCTTAACTTTTTTTTGTTGAATATAGGAGTTTTCAGATGTTTATACATTGTTTAGATTTACTTACATTTTCTACCCCTTTTTTATAATAGAATTGAAAATCCTGCTGTCTAAAGTAGCAAAAGTTTTATAGTAATGGATATTTACAAAATAGATGTGCAAAATGACAGCAGCATGTTCATTTTACGAAGGATTATATCATTACATTATAACTATCATTAATTTGTATGTATTTGTTCATGCTCCCAGTGGTTGTGAACTTTATTCTACTCTGGATTCTCATGAGTGTAGATTTTGTTCACTTTACCATTAAAAGAAAAAAAGATTCTAACACAGCCTATGATTAGAAAACTTAATAATGAAATTGCCGGACACTGTCGCAGGCTTAGACGTTTGGACCCAGAATTCAGACAAGACAGACAGTAAAACTTCAAAGGAGTTTATTGAAGAAGCTGCCTGCAGCTGCTCATCAGCTGCTCATCAGCTGGCGCGGGTTAACTGGATACGCTGGTAAAGTTCAGTCTGAGCTCAGAAGGAGGAGTGAAGTCCGGAGGAACTGTGCTCCCCAGCTTGAAACTGAGCCTGAACTAGAGATCCAGAAGGGAAGAGGAGCAGCGACCAGCAGCAGCCAGATCACACAGAGAAAACAAAGGATCCAGGAGGGATAATCCAAACCGTGTCAGAAGACGGCTGCAAGGTCGGCAACAGGTAGAATCCAGAGAAACAGAACAGGCAAAACAGAGCAGAGCAGGAGCGGCCAAAACTCAGAAGTCCGGGGGCAGACACAGATCAATATCAGGTAGAACAAACACATATAGAGTAACTCTAGAACCAAGCTCGCTGGAAGCTTAAAGAATCTGGCACCATGGGCTGGGAACTGGTGGCATAAATAGCAGAAGATACAGGTGGATCTGATAAGAGATAATTAGGCCAGGGAAGAGCAAAGCAGATAAGAGTAGAAGGAGTGAAACCCAGCCTATGGTGCTGAGATCATAACAGACACACATTGTTTTCATTGGTATAGCTTTAATGTCATCAGAAGGTTGTAAACATCAGTACAGAAATGAAATTCAGCTTTCTAAAATAACACCCCCAACTATGAATAGGTAGATGATATGACTCAAAAACTCAAAAAAGTGTTAACATTGGTCCATGAGCTACACCTTGTTTTCTTGCCATGACACGCTTCCTGCTGGTGAGACAAAGTGTTGACAAATAAGCTCCCTTTGTCTCTTTGCCTCCACGAATGGGTTACACGCCTTGCCTGCTGAAATGGACTGAAGTGCCCCCTCATTTCCTCATGCTCATTGAACCAGCTGTTAGTTTGCATCCTCTAAATCTACATAGCCAGGTGGAATGTATGCCTCAGACTTCTGCTGTCCGAGGAAGTTGTGGAGACAGATTCATGTGAAGACAATAGTGATTACATTGTCTGGATCCAGGCAAATAGATGTTCTGAAAACCCAGAACCGATTGGACAAAAACTAACACCCAGATCTGAAGGGATTCTGACCAATACTCCTGCACCTCTGGAGGGGGAGAGGGTGCTAACACTCCTTTTAATGGGAGTGGGGACCTTATGATCCAAAAGGAGGACATCAGTAGACAGTGGCATGAAAACTTTTAGGATCTCATCAACCCCAGCTGATAAGTTTCAGTGGCAGAAAAACAGAAGGGGTGCTTGGGGCCGGACTTATTCATCACTCAGGCTAAAGTTTCCAACTTAGTCAAAAAACTAAACAGTGGCAAAGCTTCAGTGCGGCATGAGACCCACCCTGAGTCCAGGGCCTCTGGGCTGATAGACAGAAGTGGTGGTTCCCCTGCATAAGAAGGGGAACCACCATGGAGGGAAGAGCAGTACTGTCTTCACTGTTGCTTTTGTTACATTTAGCAGGGACTTTGCAGTCTCTTGCAATATGGGAACAGGATGCACAGCATTCATAACAAAGCCCACAGCCTTTTTTTAAATTCTTTCCTTTCTACCATTGATTTAGCTCGGAGCACTTTGCACTTCTTCAGAAGGTGGGGTTTTATGTGGAGTGGACAATGCCTGCTTGGTTCAGTTTGGCAGTTTGGTTCAGTTTGGCAAACAGCAGAGCTATTTCCCACTTCTAAGTCTGTTTTTTGCACGGTTACAGGAAAGTTTGTGTAACAGTGTTTAACATGCAGAGGATTCCACTTGTTATACAGTACATCTATTGGGTTCAGGTATAATGGGGAGAAATAGCACCCCCCTCTAATAGTTGGCTGTGATAAGTAGAGTGTACACAGGGAACTCTTAGGCAATCTTTGGATGATGAGCACGAGGTTCACTGAGGGCATGCTGATATATTTGTTTTATTACTGTTATACTTGTTAGCCAACTGTAAAGTGTAAGTAGATATTAATGTGTTCACAGGAAATGTTGCTCTATATAAGGTGCTTTTTCTTTGGTGACGAGTCTGAGCCCTGCTGATTTTGTATTTTGCTTTTAAATATAAGTATATATTTTATTTCTTTGTAAATTGTAGACTGTAGCCAGTCTGTGGATGATGAGCACAAGGTGCTGTTCTTTTGGCGACAAGTCTGAGCCCTGCTGATTTTGTATTTTTCTTTTAAATACAGATAATCAACCTGTTTTCATTCATCCTGTCTCCTGACCATCTTGTAAACACAATGCAGAGAACGAATGAAGGACAGTTTGCACAATTAAAAACAATTTTGCACAATTTTGTTTTTGCTTCCCAGGACAGTTTACACAATTAAAAACGGAGAGACGGGGAACCGAAGGTTATATTTGCAGCTTTGTTGCACAAATGACTTAGCTTTTACTATACTTTTACTTTTTTTTTGCTGCCTGGGGTTCCAACAAAAGATCTCCCAGCTCTCTTTGTTTGTTGTAGTTCCTGCTGGCCACTCTGCGATAAGCATCAAGACATTTAATTAATGAACGTTCAATCACTTCTGATACAGNTTTTGTTTGCATTAACAAATGCAGACATCCAAGCTCTGAAGCTTTCTAGTTGGTCACTGAACTTGCTGAGGCTTGTGCTCACCAAACCCCGCCATGCTAGAAACTTGGCAATGTCAAACACTGAGTCTCTATGACATTGGTGATGTAACCTGGTACTGTAACATTCAGTTCAGAATATAGGGACAGACATACAGCTGCAAGACGCCTCCTGTATGGAGAAATTAGTCGCATGCATTTCTTTAAGTGTGATTTTGGTCCATTCTTCCACACAGTCTTCAGATGTTGAAGGTTTCATGGGCCTCTTCTTTGAACTCTGATCTTTAGTTCTTTAAATAGATTTCCCTTTTTTTTCAAGTCAGGTGACTGGCTGGGCCATTCTAGCAGCTTTATTTTCTTTCTTTGAAATCACCTGAGAGTTTACCTGGCTGTGTGTTTAGGGTCATTGTCTTCCTGAAATGTTCACACGCGTTTCACCTTCATCATCCTGGTCTATGGAAGGAGATTTTATTGAGAATGTCCCTGTAAATTTTCCATTCATCTTTTCTTCAAATATTTGAAGTTTGCCAGTAATGCTGAAAATCAGCCCCACGCCATGAGGTGCCCAACTCCAAACTTAATTGTTGGTATGGTGTTTTTGAGCCCCAAACGTGATATGATATATATATTATGGCATCTAAAGAGTTCAGTTTTGGTCTCATCTGTCCAGACTATATTCTCCCAGTATTTTACAGGCTTGTCTAAATGTTGTGCAGAAAACTTAAAACAAGTTTTTACATGCTTTTTCTTAAGCAAACATAGTCTTGCATAGTGAGCGTGCATACAGGCCATGGAGGTTGAATTGTACCTGCTAATTGCATGTCTTTCTGAAGCTCTCCACAATTGCTCTTTGGCTGTTGAAAAACTCTTCAGATAATTCTTTTTTCTCCTCTGTCAGAAAACATCAGAAGAACACCTGATTGTGCATGGTGAACTGATGTTATTTCCACTTCCGCATTATGGTCCGAACAGTGCTCAGTGGAATATTCAAAGGTTTAGAAATCCTTCTGTAACCAATGTCATCACTATGATCTGCAACTATAAGGTTGTGAAGGTCTTGAGAAGGCTCTATATTTTACCCATCATGAGATGTTTCTTGTGTGAAATACATTTTTATAGGCCATCATTTGGGACTGAACCAGCTCATATAAACTTTCACTGACAAGGGGCAGGATTTCTTTCTAATTACTGAGAGATTTTGGCTGGGGTCTTGGCTTTCCTTGCCTTTTTTTGCACCTCCCTTTTATCATGTGTCCAACGCCGTTTCCCTTTACCATTCCACGTTATTACACATAACTTCATTGCTGGACATGTATTGTGTGATTTCTTTGTATTTGTGGATTGCATGGATTGTTACTGACATCTGGTGAAAATTTCACGTCAATAGCACCTCTAGAAATATATTTACTGAGAAAACTGGTTTGTGTTCAATACTTATTTTACCTGCTCTATGACACCGGTCCATAAACAGATTCACTGCAAAAAGGAGGGAAGAAAGAAAATGTTATTTTACCATTGAACATTTCTGAAAGGCTAAAAGTTCACTGCATAGTTGTACTTCCATCCCGTCTATAATATCTGAAAATCCCTAATCATAAGGCATGATGCTTTATTGCCAGGAGCAAACTGGCCTTAACACAACTTAAACATGGCAATCAGGGCAATCACAATGATGATTGTTTTGATACGGTGCAGTTGTATGAAGTGGAAGATTTCTCTCCGCTGTCTTCACTAGACACAGAGGAAATGGAGGGAAAGGGAAGGCTTCTGTGAAGGATGCCAGCATCCCTAAGCTAACGCTATCTGACGGGATTTATAGGCCTGTTAGATAGCAATCCCCCCATGTTAGACAGGGGAAACACTATCTGACAGGGTTTAGAAGCCTTTCAGATAGCATTCTCCCCTGATGTCATTTACGTTGAGTTGCAATAAA
>NW_015152784.1:11298-21511 GCF_000732505.1 Cyprinodon variegatus | reverse complement strand
CCTGATCAAAAATAACACCAAGATTTTTTACTTTATTATCTGAAATCAGTTTAATCCCATCCAAATGAAGTGACTGGCTCATCAGCTTTTTTTTCAAAGACTCTGGTCCAAAGACTATAACTTCTGTTTTGTCTGCATTCAGAAGGAGAAAGTTAAGCGTCATTCAGGTTTTTATGTCTTCAAAGTATGCCTGTAATCTATGTAATGGGTTAGCTTCATCTGGATTTATAGACACATATACAGTAGCTGGGTATCATCAGCATAACAGCGAAAATTAATCCCATACTGTCTAATAACTCTTCCGGTGGGAGCATATATAAAGTAAAGAGAATTGGTCCTAGCACTGATCCCAGTGGAACTCCACAGTTAACCTTTGAACATGAGGAAGATTTGTCATTAACGTGAACAAACTAATATTGATCAGATAGATCAGATTTAAATAAGTCTAGTGATGTTCCTGTAATTCCAACTAAATATTTAAGTCTTTCTAAAAGAATATTTTGGTTAACTGTATCAAATGCAGCACTGAGATTTAACAGGACGAGCACAGATACAAGTCCATTATCTGAGGCCTTGAAAATATCATTAGCAACCTTCACCAGAGTGGTTTCAGTGCTATGATGAGCTTTAAGGCCAGACTGTAACTGAAATTTTGGTTGATGTATACATTTTGTTACATTTGCAAATGTAGATTGTTGTCAAGTTTCAAGAGTGGGTACTTTAGTTGTACTGTACCAGGCTCCAAATATGCCATATATTTTTCCCCAATCTTTGATAATGAATATTATTGACTGTTGAAATTTTACTACATTAAAAGCATTATACTGAGTATGAAGGCAGTTCTTTAATGTGATAAATTGCATTTGATAAAAAAGCAAATAATGCCTCAAGTATCCCCCATCTAAACTATAGTCAACTCTGCAGACGGTTGAAGCATATTCATGTCAGACCCATTAGGAAGACATTCCAGGGGTCTTCCATAAATAGACTATCCTACTAAAGCCTATGGATACAAGAATGATGTTCTGAAAGAACTATTCTGCCATCTAGCGGCCACATATGTGCTGTACAGGCATGCCTCAATTTGTCAAATCAATCATCTGCCTTTAAACCTGCATACATTGAAGAGACTGGGACATTTTTGGGATCTTATATTTGCAGAACTTAACCCCAGGCTAGATACTTTAGCGCATGCATGTGTGTGCAAAAAAATAAATAAATAAATATAATAAGGGGAATAAGCAGATGGCTGTTACATGAAAAATGAACACCCTTAATGTTTACATTGGTTATAAAAACAATCTAGTGTTAGTCTAACTATGAATTGTGCCTCTGTATATATATATTATGTATATATAGCCTATTACAAGATAGGCTTTTCGAAGAAATGTCAACACAGCCCTGCTTCTGCACTACACTGCCTGTGCTATTTTCTCATTCCTATTTGGGCCAATGGAACAATCATAAATTGCGACTTTGGTAGTTAGCCAGAAAACACCTTTTTTTAGAAACAAATGGACTTTATTCCTAAGCAAGAGTTACATTAAGAGTAATAAAGTTTGCTTTAAACATAAAATACAAAACAAGGAATTGTCTTATATCCATTTATTGATCAAATTAAATAAATACCACAATGAGAGTAGTTAAATTTGAGTGTGAATGATAAAGAGTATGCTATGTTATTATACCAATTTGAAACTTCACACAGTATTCACAGAATGCTACAGAAAGGTTCTTGTTTAGGTTATCTTGAGTATTTTATTCCGGAGGTCAGTGTCTTAAAATCAAGCATTTTATTAGAAAGCATATGTGAGAAGAACTATTGTGAGTGCGTTATCTATAAAGTAAAAAAAAAGACAGATATTTAGGATATGTTTTGATCTAAAATGATTTTCCCTTTTCGCGCAGATAAAAACCTGCATCATCACATGTGTTCGTTAGATGTCGTTATTGATATGCTGCCAGTTAAGAATCCAACATCTACAGAAACAAAAAAACATAAAGTAAGCTAGAGCTGATGCTGTAATATCAGTTCATTTAAGATATGCATGATTCATTTTATTTAATTAATTTCCAAAAGTCCCCACTGTGTCAACTTTCACTTCTGCAGTCAGGATACTGAAGAAGTTTGGGGTTTAAACAGGGTACCCACCCCTTCTATCATGGCCTGAAACTCTTGAAGTTGATTCTTCGTTTTATTTCATTTGGTCTTTCATGCAACAAGAAGAAGAGTTTCTTCCTTAGTCTTGTCTGAGCAAATGATGACGAAACAATTGGACCCATGTTTCTGTTGGCCTAAGCCGTCCAAAGAGGACATGATTAAAACCTTTGTAAAAAAAAACAAAACACACTAATCAGTTAAAAGGGGGAAAAAAAAATCGAAAATTCAGACGCCTTTAAAGGGGTCATAGAATGATTAGATAGGGTATTTGGTGCTGGTCCTTAAAGTCTCAAGTCTGGTTATAAGCCCTAGAAGGAAATGTTTTCTTTGTTTTATCATATGCTCTTGAATATTTAGATGAGCTGTGCACTGATTGGTTGGTTTACAATCATCATAGCAACAATCACTGACTCACTGAAATTTCAAATTGTTGATATTGTAGGGTGACCAGATGTCCTCTTTTTCCCGGACATGTCCTACTTTTCATATCTAAAAAGATGTCCGGGGGGAATTTCAAACTCCTCTGGGATTTTGGTCGACTATAGTGCAGCAGGTAGTCGAAACAAGGGAGCCGGCGGGTGACGGAGCGACCAAACCCGACCCGCTGATGGTAGCCAGGACAATGGTGGCCCCGTGCTTCCCGTCACCGGAAAGCATAACGTCACCGGGTCAGGTTCGGTTGCTCCGTCCTCCACTGGGCCAAACCCAATACACCCCCAAAATAAGGCAACATTATCGCATTTATGTCAATTTGGAGCTTTGTTTGAATTTGCCTGTTTTATGGTGGAAGTTTAGAATTGTAGATTTGCAGAGAAAGGTGTCAATGGGGTTTGAACTTCTCTGTGTATCAATTTCTCCCACTGAACTATCATTATTCTTCTATGACAATGTAAACTCTGTTTTGCATTCTATGACCCTTTAAGTGACTGATATGTTAGTGATGTCTTCCGGTGAAAATGAAATGTTTATTCATAGATGGTTATTCATTGTTGGATGTTGAACCTGTTTCATATTTTTATTGCAGCTCAATGCAGATGGCACAGACCAGATCGCACGGATCAGGAAGTCGTCCTCAGAGACAAAATATATTATCCAATTCATTTTCAAAATAATAATCTTCAGTGGTAACTTGTCCTTACTGTCACCCTGGTTCTGCAAAAATTCTCAAAATTCCACATTTTTATTGACAACTGTAGACTCCAACACTTATCTTACATAGGTGATTAAACTAGTATATTTATCTAGTTTGTTTAATATCCATACTTATTAATACCTAGTTTCACTATTTTATGCTTTGATTCTAGGCTGCTCTGGAACCAGGAAAACTGTTCCAGTTTCATCTCATGTTAACATGTTAAAATGACAAATAAAACTAATTGAAGCATGGTGTTGAAATCCCTATTCTTTCCATTTCTACCTGTTTAGTTTTTTACTTTGTTGAAATTCTTTACTAAAGTAATAACAGGATAGGGAGGAAAAGACTGAGTGAAAACAACCGTCTCTTTAGGCCCCGCAGCAAGAGGACCAGTGAGGAGAGATATAGAGGGAGAGCAGGAACTTAAAAAAGAAGATACTGCACCTGAGCTGTTTAAATCATTAGAAGTATTGTGTAAGTTTACAATACAACATAATGTTGTAATAGGGTCTGGATGTCTATATCTAGAAGAGAGGGGTGGGGTGCAATTTCTCGAAAATTACCTCAACAAATTAACAGCTAGAATGCCAAAGGTCTGCAATGCTATACTTGCTGTAAATGGAGGATTCTTTGAGGAAAGCAAAGTTCGATAAGAAAAAATCTTATTTCAAATACAAATCATTATTTCTAACCTTGTCAATGTCTTGACTCTATTTTCTATTCATTTCACAATGTATGGTGGTCAATAAGTGTGACTTTTCAGGAAAACACAAAATTGTTTGGGCGACCCCAAACTTTTGAAGGCATTGATGTGGAAGGTTCAGAACAGTGAAAACATATATAAATAAATATCATTGTAAGGGATTTGAAAGTTTGCCATGTAGTGCAAGTATGATGTTTACACTGTGATGAGTCCCGATTTGTGATCTGATTTACAGTTCAATAGTCTTATTGCAGCAGGGAAAGAGCTGTTGCAGAACCTACTGGTCCTGCATCGAATGCTGTAAAGCCTCTTCCTGGAGGGCAGCAGAGAGAACAGTCCATGGTGGGGGTGTGTTGGGTCGCTGTTGGTGTTATGGGCTCAGGAGACGCAGCACTGAGATAAAATGTCTTTTAAGGAGGGATTAGGAGCCCCTCACTGCTGTTATCACCACTCATATCATGTTCTTCCAGTCTGAGGCGCTGCCGCCTCCACACCACACAGTGAGACAGCTGGTCAGAACACTCTATGGGCTCTGGGGGTGCTTGGAGTCGGGTGCCTGGCGGGTCTGACCCCGGAGTCTGTTGCCCCCATCGGAGCGGGGCTTGGGATGCCTACAGCGGCCACTTGTAGTCCTCTTGGGGGGTTCCGTGGCGACAGACGTGGATTACTGGCCTGGTAGCTGTGCTGCCGCTGGTGAGTCCGGGGGTCTGGGGTCCTTGGGAAGTGTTGTTCTCGGGGGGGGTTTCCCTGCAGTGCGTCGGGGGTTCGGGTTCTGTGGGGTATGCTGCCTGGGGTTTGGGCTTGTGTATATCCGGTTGTCCAGCCCTGCCGGGGCCTCTGGTGTGCTGGGGGCCCTCAGGGCCTGTTGAGTTGGTAGGGTGAGTTGACACTAACAATCTTATTTTATGAAGGATAAATGATTATCTCTACAGGGATCTTTAATAATTAAAACAAGGATGTCTGTTTATGTGTAGAAATGTACATATTTGTCCACTATGAAAAACATCTTGTTTACGGAAACGGGTGGCGGGCAGATTATTTATGTGTTGATTGCTGACGAGGTGTGGTGTATAGATAATGCTTGCAGTTTGTGTCAGGCGCTCCTCCAGATGATAGAGACAATTTGTGTAAGACGGGGAAGAAACACACATCATCTCATCCCTGGGATTCATAGTAAAGAAGTTGAAGTTTGGTTGGCTGGAGTGATCAGAAGGACATCCTGGAGGACCTGCTGCTGGTGATGACAGGAGGAGGAAAATACGCCGGTGAGACCTATGCCTTTTCAATTTGACTGCTGCAACATATTTTATATGGGCCCCAACGGTTTTGATTTTTGAACTTTTTCTTGTTTTGTGCGGGACACTGACCGAATACACGGAGGTACGAGAGTTATTTTTTGGACACCTAATTTGTTGTTTTTGGTGGGAAATGCAATTTTTGAGAGACACTTGCTCTTTTCAGAATTTGGACAACACAGGATTAATTTGATCGGGTGGTTTTGAACTTCATAATAATCCGGCATAAAGATCATATGATTGTTTGTTTGTTGTGTTTTGGTATTAAATTATGTCCGTAGGCGTCAGTTGTCAGACGTGTCTTTTTTTGTCTTCGTTGAAGCAGACACTAAATAACAAAACCCCTAAAAGAGCCCCTTTGTGTTTGTGTAATATTACCTTTAAAGGTGTTCAATGTCACAATATTATAGCAGATGATTACCCCCTAAGCTCTATCGTTGTTTGCGTGGTGAGTGGTTTAAATCTTAATGTTGGGGAGGGATTACATTTTCGGTGGGTGTGGTGGGGTTGGTGTGGGGGATGTGGATGTTTGAAGGGCTTTGTGTCTGAATCCCTGTCTCTGGGGCCTTTAGGAAGAGCGGGCTGCCTGGTATGGGGTCATAGCGTGGGTCTGTTGCGGGGCCTCGGTGGCCTGCCAGTGGGGGCTATCATTTCTGCTCTCCCAGAAGGGGGGAGGGGGAGGAATTGGCCATATAAATTATTTGGAGGGCTTTTCCTAGGGGTTGTCTGGTTCGGGTGTAGGGTGGGGGGCCGGGTCCGTAGCAGGAACTAGATGGGTTAGTGTGGCGGTGACACATCCAGATTTTAGGTACACTTATTTGGTCATCCGGTAATCCTGGGACCGGCCACCGGTGCCGCCGGGTCCTTAGTCCTGGGATAATTGGATGTGAGTGTTATGTGTGAATGTGCGTCCGCATTTTTTTTTTCTCTTCACAGAGTATGTGTGTTGTGAGTGGGGGAACTAGGGTGGGAAGGCGTGATTGAGACTGTTTTTTTTTTTTTTACCTGTTTCGTTTCGTTCTGAACTGCTCCCTCTCCCAAGAACATCTCAAGTCTCCGCTAAGTGCGGAGCCCATTCCCCAAATCCTACCCCCTCTGCTGGCTGGCGCTTGGGCTCGCAGGTGCACCAATGGTGCTTGGAGTTTTGGGGTGGGTGCCCGGGCGGGTACTGATATATTCCTGGTGGCTGCTCCACAGGGCCTGGCCCTCTGGAGCCTCAGGTCCCTGTGGCCCATTGCCAGATCCACTTCGGGGTGGCTGGCTGCCGGTGGAACCAGTGGACTCGTCTCCGTGGCACCTGGGGGCTCCCGCAGAGCGGTTGGTGGGGGATTTCCTCTGGGCTATCTCTCCCTTGGTGGGGGGGCAGATTTTCCTGGGTTGTCCCCTCCTGGGCGCCTCTGCTCTTGGGGTCCCTTTTTGGGTCTGGGGCTTTGGGTCCCCCAGTGCCTGCCTCGGTGCTCTGGAGGGGCATGTCTTTGGCTCTTCACAACCACTATTTAGCATTTTTCCTTTGGATAAACTTTACATGCACAAGTGCACTCTCACAAACAACTACAGGTACTTGGCTCCAGGTGCCTAAAGATTTGCTTCCATACAAAAAACCCATATTCTTATTGTCAGCTACCGCAGTATACATACTACTACTTATACTTCAGCGATAGTAAGGTGTTACTTTATTGTATCTCTTATACTTCACTGCTCAAAAAAATTAAAGGAACACTTTGAAAACAAATCAGACCTCAATGGGGGAAAAAATGGTGCTGTTTATTTATACAGATATGGACTGGGTAATGTGTTAGGAACAAAAGGATCAGGATCAAAGCCACATCATTTGATGGAAAATATTAACCTACAGAGGGCTGAATTCAAAGACAACTCAAAAATTACAGTGAAAAAAGGGTGCGGCAGGCTAGTCCATTTTGCTGAAATTTCAGTGCAGCAACTCAAAATGGTATTCAAGAATTTGTATGGCCCCCATGTGCGTGTATGCATGCCTGACAATGTAGGGGCATGCTCCTAATGACAAGACGGATGGCGTCCTGGAGTATCTCCTCCCAGATCTGGACCAGGGCATCATTGAGCTCCTGGACAGTCTGAGGTGCAACCTGGCGGCGTCGGATGGATTGAAATATAATGTCCTAGAGGTGTTCTATTGGATTTAGGAGGCCGTTGTCTGGCCTGTATAGGTCTGTGCGTCCCTCCATGGATATGCTTCCCCAGAACATCACTGATTCACCATAAAACCGGTCATGTTATAGGCAGCATAACGTTCTTCACGGCTTCTCCAGACCTGTCACGTGTGCTCAGGGTGAACCTGCTCTCATCTGTGAAAAGAACAGGGCGCCAGTGGCAGACTTGCCAATTCTGGCTGGAGGTTTCTTCCTGTTAAAGATGAGTTTCCTCTCCACTGTAAATACAAGCATGCTTGGTGTGAGGGATTGCATTTGAGTCAATGAGTCAATTCAGTCAGCTAGTTTTCCTTATATAAAAAACTTTTAACCAATTTGACTGTGTTACCTTGTTAAATTGTCTCTGTAAAGTGCCCTAATATGGTAATATATAAATTAACTGAATTGAATTGAATATTACATTTTTTAACATAGAAAGTATTTATGGATCAAAGCTTCTATGTTTCTTTTGTATTGTAGCTTCTGTCTCTTCAAACCCCCACTCCGCTATGTAAGAAGGCCGGTTATACTGAGTCTGATTGTGCTGGTGGTTTCTTCCTGTTATGTACTGAACGTGCATGCATTCTCAGTATGAGGGATAGCAGTTGAGTCAACGGCACAATGCAAGTACATGTCTACTGTTGCTACATGCTTATTCATTCACAATTCAGTGACTGGATGCAATCAGCCTATATAGAAAACTTTTTAGCAATATGGTTGGATAATCTGATTGAAATGCCTCTGTATAGTGCCTGTATAGATGAGATCTGTTGTCAATTGTACTATATAAATTAATTGTACTTCCCTAATTTAAAACAACACAAAATTATCTTAAATTAAACTACAAATCAACACCTCATACTGTGTCAGAATCCAAGTAGAATAGATAGGTAGATAAAAGAGATTCAAAAGCTGAATCGGAAGCGGCTTGCTTGATCCCCAAAGTCAGTCATTCTACATTTTAGGATCCTCTCAAAGATTCCCTTTATTTTTTGGGGTGGTGCGCTGACCAGAAGAAGTGGAAAGACGTATAAAGATGAAACAACACATATTGAAATAGAGTAGGGAAGACCTTGTAACCAGCAAAAAAAAAATGTAAGGAATTTATAATTAATCTTAGAATTTACAGTTAATGAGTACAGCTTGACTAAAAGAGTTGAATTGTGCTGTAAGAATCTAACATCAAAACAAACACAGAAAAGAAAACTGTAATTTTCTACACCAGTGGCTCAAAACTCTGTCAACAAAAACAACTACAGGTATTTTATATAAAGGTTTGACTATGAGTCAAAATCTTGGAGCTGATGGTTGGCTTTTGCCATCTGCCCCTGCTCACCTGTCTAATTGGCCCTGCGGCTGATTATCGCAGATCTCATTCAACTGGTCAGCTATTTATGCTGTTTGCTTTCCTGCCATCAGCGCCAGATTGTTCAAGCTGTTTCGGTGTGATTAATTCTAGCATTCAATTAAGTATTTTTGTGTCTTTTGTTCTGACCTGTTTTCTGTCTATGTATTTTTGTTTTTTTGCCTTTTTCCTGTCTGCTCTGATGAGTGTGATTTTTGGTATGACTTCCTGGACTTTGTTGGTTACCGGACTTGGATTGTAATACTCTTCTATGATACCTATCCGGTTATCTGATCACCTGGTCTGTGGTACTATTTTGGACTGTACTTAGGCTTTGGATTACCCCTCACTAACACTGTTGCGTGCACGGCGTCGGCTGGTGCCAGCTCCCCTACACCCCGCGCTCTGAAGTGATAATGACCCAAGCGGAGGACAATCTGCCCCCGGGCTCCTCCTCTCTCTTTGAATACTCCCAACAGTACTCCCAACCAGGTCAGTGACTTTCTCTAGTCTTTTTCAGCTCAAAATATTTGTCACTGACCTGAGTCTCATGTCTCTGCCGAAAACCCAACAACCCGCCCTGGGGAAGTTTCACCTCTCTCTTTTTGTTTACCTTAAATACATTTGTTTCAAACCTTCCAGTTTGTCTGTTGAATATTGGGTCCAAGGTTCTGTGGTTGTTACACTATGGACCATTATTTAAGAGATCATTGTAAGCATTTTTTTTTTATTGGGAGAAATATTTTTTTCTCCCCTTTAGTTTTTAAAAGTAAGCGTTGTCAGGACTCAGCTGACAGGGCCGTGCAGTTTCTACCAGTTCTGTTCCTTTCTGCTTTCTCCGCAGGTGTCTGCAGTTGACAGGTGGGCTGGGCGCACGCACCTGCGGCTTGTTGAGCTGCGTCTGATCGCACTATAAGAGCAGAATCCAGACAGCAATTCATACACATTTTTAAAGTAGCCTATATCTTACCACTGGCAGATCTGACAAACCCATTTAAAGTGAGACACGGTTCATGGAGAGACCAGGTTACCAGGTGGTCATCAATGATGTTCACGTCAAATGAGTAAAACTGTCAGGACTCCCTTCTTCCACCAGGAGGCGCCTGGTTCTGGTCCGCCTCCTCACACACCTGCAGATGGTTACCTCGTTAATGGAGCGCTCTTAAGCTGCTGACTGCCACAGAGTGTTTGCCAGTTTTGGGTACTCTAGCAAAGCTGAGTTTTGCTGAGTCAAATTGAGTTCTTGTCGACCTGAATCTTAGGCCCCGTCCACACGAAGTCAAAACGAACACGAAACGCTGATATTTTCCAAAACGTTTGCCGTAAAGACGGAGACGTAAAATAAATGTGAGCGTCCACACGAATGCATGAAAACGCTGCAAAATGTATGCCAGGCCTGTAAGTGG
>NW_015152784.1:7918-9692 GCF_000732505.1 Cyprinodon variegatus | reverse complement strand
CTGTGGAAAAAAAACAATCACAATCTTGCTTTTTATTAATACATATGAAGTTAGCAACTACAACAGATAAAGAAAAACCCTAAATAAATACCAGGACAATAACAATTCTTTCATAAAAGAAACATTGTGGCAATAACTTTTTGTAAATGAAATTTTCATATCCTACAACAGGGATGTTCTTCTGGCAAACAGGTAGATAAATAGGGATCTCACCGAATTTGGTGGAAGTTTCACCTCGCTCGTTACGTTTGCCATCGTCCCTCTAATTGTCTGCACCTGCGCATTGGGTGCAGAAGCCTGTTAAAGGCCAGTATTTTCAGCGCCCCAAGACCATAGAATTCTGAGACGCTGATTGGCCATTAAATTATTAAATTGACCTAGCAATAGTACATGATTGGCAGATTCTCTGCACTTGTGGGGCAGTCTGATCAGCGCCCCAAGACAGAGACGGTAGGAGTCTGTCTGTGGAAATCCAGAAATGATTGACAGTAGGTTGGGAAATGTAGTTTATATAATTTGTTTTGCTTATAAGTACACACTCTAGAGAGTAAAACTGACATTTATGAGTTAATTTCTAAAAATATATTTTACGTTTCTCTCTTCTTATCAGGGAGGGCGGTGCCCGAGCGCCCCCTATGGGCCGGCCGCCACTGGTAAAATCATGACAAAAACCTTTTCAAACGCAGTGTTGTTTTTATTCATCTCTTCAATCAAGATCAAGAATGACCTTTTTCCACTGCAATGTACAACCACACACAAACAACCCCTATGCCCCTCCCACACACAAGTTTCTACATGCCCCTTTACTGCACTCTACTGCATCCATTCATATATCCTCCACCATGTTTCTCATAAACTGGTACAAGCACATTCTAGATATTTAGCCCAGAATCATTCTGCTGCTGCAAAAAGTATCAGAAATTAGGAACTATAAAATGGGAGGAAAATACAGCAAGAAAATAAAAAGGCAACACGCTCAAACAGGAAGAACAGCCGGAGAAATTGCAAGAAAAAGAAGAAAAAAAAGGCTTAGAAAAAAATTATTGGAGGAAAACTCATCACCACAGCTGAGATGGTTACCAAGATTTTCTGTCTTTGTGAATTTCTAAAATGTGGATTTAAACAATAATGCTACAAAGATAATCCATTTATGTGTGCTGATCTCAATATTCATTGGTGAAAATACCACAGTTTTATTGTAACATGTAAAACCTCAAAGAACTTTTGCTGGTGAAATAGTGTTAGCCACTAAATGTGTTGTTTTCAATTGTGATACAGAACTTTAAACACATTTCAAACAAAAAACCTGTAATACCAATGTTTTCTAAAATTTTATTGCACAGTATTGTCATGATGGGTCTACTAAGTTTGACCCACATGCAGAACCACCGAAAAAGATTTAACAGTTGTCAGGAACTGTACACAGATAGGTAAAACAGTTCTCCAGCTTGGGGAGGTTCCAGCGGTCTGGTGAATCGGAAGCGGAAGCTCTTGGAGGAGATCAGAGTGGTGAGTTCAAGGACTGTGGGAAAACTGGTTGAAGCTCTGAATACAAGGTTTCTTGGACTTACTGTGGTTGTTGGGGCGGTATTCTAAGATCCCGTTTGTGGAGGCTTGGTCTGTAGAAGGCTTGGTTTGTTGGAGGGTGGACAGGCAGACTATGGGAATCCTGAGGAGTCAATAGCAGACTGACTCTTAGTTCTTGAAGGGCTCAGCACTGCATGAAAAGTGGGATTTTCGTCAATATACGGCACTGTAGATTGTCGTGGAACTT
>NW_015152784.1:0-2281 GCF_000732505.1 Cyprinodon variegatus | reverse complement strand
AAGTTCCACGACAATCTACAGTGCCGTATATTGACGAAAATCCCACTTTTCATGCAGTGCAGTGTTCAGATGAGGAGATCTGTCTCCTATTCTCAGAGTGATGAGTGCCGGAGAATCAAAGACAAAATAAGGTTAGGACTGAAGAGCTCTGAAGACACTTAGACTCAAAGTTGACTCAGCAAACACGGGGCTAGAATACCCAATACTGGCAAACACTCTGGCCATGAAGTGAAGAAAGTCTGCTGCTTAAATAGTCCTCAGGGACTGATAACCCAATAGGCTGCAGGTGTGAGGTGAGAATAACAGGAACAACCTCCAGACCAGCAGGGGACAATGGCACCATCTAGTGGGTGCATGGTGAAACTGCAAAAGAGCAAAAACAAGCCCAAGAAACTGGAATCCTAACAAGTATAGTACACCTTTTTGTGTCTTGCCTTTTCAGAAAGTATATCAAGTATACTGAGCCCTGTTACTGTACATTAAAATGTGCAACAAAAGATGGGCAGGGGAGTACAAACTTCAAACTGTAAGTACAATATGCCAACAAAGTTTTGTGACTTAATTTTTTTTTTTTTTTTTATTAATTTTTTTATGGTTGTGTACTTTAAAACTTATTATTGCAAACCAGCGCTGGCTGAGCTGAATGAGCAGCTGAGATCTCGTGAGAGCTGTGCGTAAGTAAAATGGGGACGTACATGTAATTCAAAAGAAATCCATTCAGTTAAGAACAAGCCAATAATTTCAAAAATTAAACAAAATTAGGTTCAAACTTTAACAATTGTGTCTTATTTTTCGAGGGAACAAAGTGGAAGACAAGACCTTGCTTCAAGACCTGGAGAGCTACCTGGACGAGTGTTTTGACTACATCGTATTGGGGAAGCCTAGGAATCCTGCATCCTCAGCAACACATTCAACCAAACGTTGTTAATCTAGCTCAACCAGTGCTACTTCTACTTTTTGTTCCAGAGAGGAGCTACAGCGACATCCTGGAATCCATCGAGAAAAAGCTAACCAGCCTGGAAGCCTGCCTCGCCTTGGTAGAAGACCTTCATACGTAATTTCAAGCTCTGAGAGAGTCGCTGGAATAAAGCCAAGCGCAGCTAGCCTCCGTTACCGCCGAAAATGAAGCGCTGAAGGGGGAAGTCACTAAACTCACCGAGGGGATGATCCAGCTGTCCGGCAAAAATAGAAAGATAAAAGATTCCATTCTGGACATTCAGTCGCGGCGCATGAAAGACAACCTCATCTTCGCGGGAATCACGGAGCAGCAGGAGGAGGATCCCGAGATGACAATAGGACAAAGCGGACTAGGTAAAAACATCACCTTCCATCGTGTTCACCTTTTCGGAGGTAAGAAGCCTGATAAAACCCCTCATAGACCAATCGTAGCTAAGTTTGAGCATTACAAACAAAAAGACCAGGTCAGGAGTGGAGGCAGAGAGCTGAGAGGAACAGATTTCAGCATTAATGACCAGTTTCCAAAGGAAATACTAGATCGTAGTCGGGTGTTATTCCCAATCAGGAAGAAATACATTGCTGAAGGCGTCAGAGCGATAGTAGCAGTTGACAAATTATATATTAAAGGTCAGTTGTTCAGGGATCAAAAGATCACTCCTTGGCTTTATTAGATGCACAACAGGTGGATTTAAAGCATGTGACACCTGATAAAAGTGTATAGAATTGATCACGGTGATAAATGAAATATATGCACAGCTCAAGAGTACGTTATGGCTGTTATTCACAGCTGGGTACAGGAAGCATGGGCTGGGGTCCTTTTTCTTTCACCTTTTCTCACTCATTGCACTTTCTTAATTCTCAGTCCCCCTTTATCTTATTTGTCTGCTTCTTCCCTGTGGTCCACACAATCACAAGCACATGGTTTGATACTACTTGGGTATAACTATTTATTCAGAGGCATGTACTTTTCATCTTCTCACTCACACCTATGGTGAATGTAGGGTTTGTGACATGGAATGTGCATGGAGCTGCCACCAGAGAGAAAAAGTTTAACATTTTTAACCAGCTTAAAAGATTAAATGCCAATGTTGTCTTATTGCTGTTTTCGAATGATTCGACCATATGTATCAAATCAAGCTGCACAAGTATATTTACATGCAGGGCCGGCCCGAGGCATAAGCGAACTAAGCGGCCGCTTAGGGCCCCCTGGTGGCCAGGGGGCCCCAAGCAAAAACGATTGAACAGGCCCTGGTCAATTTTTTTTTTTTTTTTTTTTTTTTTTTTACATTTAAATAACTTAAACAAGTGATATAAATGATGAATA